>NC_038249.2:4813042-5113042 GCF_000004515.6 Glycine max | reverse complement strand
TAGAGGTTGGTGTTCAAAGTTGATTTTGAAAGGGCTTATGATTCTGTTTCGTGGGACTACCTATTATATATGTTGTTCAGAATGGGCTTCTGCAGTAAGTGGATCCAATGGATCCAAGGTTGTCTCAAATCTGCTTCAGTTTCGGTTTTGGTAAACGGAAGCCCAACCTCTGAATTTACTCCGCAAAGAGGTCTTCGTCAAGGTGATCCATTGGCTCCTTTGCTGTTTAATATTGCAGCGGAAGGTCTAACAGGACTTATGAGAGAGGCGGTCAACAAGAATTTATTTTCTGAATTTCTAGTTGGGAAAGACAGAGTTCCAGTCAGCATTCTACAATATGCTGATGACACCATATTTTTTGGTGAGGCATCTATGCAAAATGTCATCACCATCAAATCAATTTTGAGGGGATTTGAACTGGCTTCTGGTCTTAAAATTAATTTTGCGAAAAGCTGTTTTGGTGCGTTGGGAAAATCTGAACAATGGACAAGAGAGGCTGCTGAACTGCTCAACTGCAGAATTCTCTCCCTACCTTTTAAATATTTGGGTATCCCCATTGGGGCAAACCCAAGGCGTAGTGAGCTGTGGGATCCGATAATTAGAAAGTGTGAGAGGAAGCTAGCTAGATGGAAACAACGCCATTTATCCTTTGGGGGGAGAGTGACCCTTATTCAGTCCATCCTATCATCGATCCCCATTTATTTTCTATCCTTTTTCAGGTTGCCCAGAAAAGTAGCAGATAAGCTCATTGGAATCCAGCGCAGCTTCTTATGGGGAGGAGGGTCGGAGCAAAGGAAAATAGTGTGGGTCAAATGGGAAACTATTTGCCTCCCAAAACATAAAGGGGGCTTAGGTATAAAAGACATAAGGACCTTCAACAAAGCTCTTCTCGGGAAGTAGAGATGGGATTTGTTTCACCAAAGCAAGGAGTTGTGGGCCAGAATATTGGTTTCTAAGTATGGTGGGTGGAGATCACTGGTGGATGCTAAAAGGGTTAATAATGAGTCAGTGTGGTGGCAGGATTTGATGGCGGTGACCCATGACCAACAATTCAATAATGTACTTCAACAGGGAACAGTATGGAGGGTGGGCAACGGGGATAAAATTCGTTTCTGGGAGGATTGCTGGACTGGAAGCGGTCAACCACTAATGCTGAAATACCCTAGGCTATTTCAGATATCCCGTCAGCAACAAAAATTAATTCTGCAAATGGGGAGTTTCACAGATTCAGCATGGGAATGGAACCTCTCTTGGAGAAGGCCCCTATTTGACAATGAGGTAGCCTCGGCTGTAGGTTTTCTGGAAGATATATCACACACTGCACTCCAACAATATGCAGCAGACAGCAGGGTATGGAAACCTGAATCCAATGGATACTATTCTTCTAAGAGCGCCTACATTCTGCTGCAAGGGAACTCAGAGGAGGGAAACATGGATGATACATTCAAGGACTTATGGAAGCTGAAGATCCCAGCTAAAGCATCAATTTTCGCTTGGAGGTTAATTAGAGATAGATTACCGACTAAGTCTAATCTGCGGAAAAGGCAAATTGATATAAATGACAGTCTGTGCCCTTTATGTAGTATTAAGGAGGAAACTGCATCTCATCTCTTCTTTGAATGCAGCAAAACACAGCAATTATGGTGGGAATCCCTATCATGGATTGGTACCTCGGGGGCCTATCCTATAAATCCAAGGCTCCACTTTCTGCAGCACAGCAATGGGATGAAAGGTGGGAAGAAATACAACAGGTGGAAGTGTTGGTGGGTTGCTTTAAACTGGTCTATATGGCAGTATAGAAATAAGGTTATTTTCACGAATGCCCCATTCAATGGCAGTAAGGTGCTGGAAGATGCACTGTTCTTAGCATGGACATGGTTCAGAACTATGGAGGAAAATTTTACAATGCATTTCAACTTTTGGTCTAGTAATCTACCAGCTGGTTTTATGTAATCTAGGGTAACACCAGCTGTGTTTTTGTTATTTTCGCCGCTTTGTAGTAGGCTAGTAAGCTCCTATCAGTCTGTATTTAGCCTGATATGAGGATTTACTAGCCTTACTTACATTCTCTAGTATTTCCGGTACCTCTGGTACTCTCTCATTTATTAATATATATTATTTTTGCTGACCAAAAAAAAAAAAAAAACTATATAAACACTCCCCTCAAGTTGGTGCAAATATATTTAACTTGCCCAACTTTCTTGCAAGAAATTAAAGTTGGGTCTCAACAGACTTTTTGTATGTCTGCTAACTGTTGAGAGGTTGGAGCAAAGAGCATGCAAATAACCCCTTGATCAACTTTCCCTTTATATAGTGTCCATCAATTTCTACATTCTTGGTTTGGTCATGCTGGAGAGGGTTTTGAGCAATATTCCTTGTTAAAACGATATAGTTTCATTGGGAATCATAGAAAGTCAGAACTCTTCATTGGGAGAAAGAGAATCATTTTCTTATTCATTGTTTGATGACGAGTTTCAATGAGAGTATAAATAGGCAGAATTGGTTAGATCAGAGAGATTCTCTAACCAATTGAATTACAAAGTAATTTAAATTAAAGGCTAAATAACCTTTTTGGATTACGTTAGTGATTTCCTCCCTTAATTATATCATTTTGAGTATTATAAATAATATAAAATGTGTGGTCTTAAAGACACAGTTCCTGTACAAATCTAATATGGTATCGGATTGGGGTTTGATCCCTATTTTCTTTTTCGTGGAGTTCTTTGCGGTGAACAGTATTGCACGCTACTTCTGCCTCTGTTTGGTAGCCATCCCGACGAACCCTATCCAACGACCTCGGCATTGGAAGTTGTGTCAATAGATGCTTCTACACACGCCTCCACGCACGACCCTTTCTTGGCACGTGAACTACTTTTTGGCCACACCCACTCATTGGCAACACTCCTCCCTCCGGGGACCCTTACCAACCAGTTTTTGGCACTACTTGCACTCTGAAGACCCTTCTAGCTATTGCTCCTTCATATCCAACAGCCAGACGACTCTGTCATGCCCTTTTTTGGTGACATCCAACTGCAGATTAAACTACTGCTAACTTCCCATCAATGGCTTTGACGATTCCACCCCTCTATCACATTTTCCAATGTGCTGTTGATTCGTTGTGAAAAATTGATTGGGACAACAAACTAGAGTCCACACCTGCCCCACATAGGAGTGTGACTATCTTTGCTAGTGAGTATATTGATTTCCTCCAGTTTTGAGCAGCCAAGCAACCTGCCTTGCCTGTTATTGTTGTGAAGTCTGGTAATCCTGTAGCCTTTTTCTCCCAGTTCTCTTCTCTTGGACCTTGAATACTTGATTCTGGTGCCTCTGGTCATATGACTAGTAACCAATTTTTATTCCCTCTCAATTGTCTTTTTCATACTCATTGTCTTATGTTACCTTGCAGATAACTCTCAAATTAAAGTTTGTGACATTGGTCAGACCCACCCACTCCACAGCCTTTATTTAAATTCTGTCTTATTTGTTCCAGGTTGTCCTTTCAATTTAATTTCCATTAACAAACTCATCTGTTCACTTGATTTCTCTTGGGCAATTTAGTTTGGAACAATTGCGTCTTTTGGTTCCTAGTCTCTCTACTCTTAAGTTATTATAGTGAGTTGTGTTAGTTAGGAAAACATGTTCTTCATTCTTATAGTCCTCGCGTCAATAAAAGTGTTTCATCCCTTTTTACTTTAGTTCACTTTGATATCAGGGTCCTAGTCGAGTCCGTTCCTCTTCAGCATTTAACTATTTGTCTTATTTGTTGTGTTGTCCTTTTAATTTAATTTCCATCTGAAAACTTGCCCGTTCACTTCATTTATCTTGGTCATCCAGTTTGGAAAAATTGCATCTTTTGGTTCCTAGTCTCTCTACTCTTAAGTCATTACAATGTGAGTCGTGTTAGTTAGGAAAACATGTTTGTCATTCTTATAGTCATCGCACCATTAAAAGTGTTTCATTCCCTTTTTCTTTAGTTCGTTCTGATATTTGGGTCCTAGTTGAGTTTTTTCCTCTTTAAGATTTTACTATTTTGTCACATTTATTAATGATTTTTTCTATTGTACTTGGGTTTTACTTATGATAAATCGTTTTGACGTTCTCTATAATGTCCGTCGTTACAATAACAATCTGTAATAAAATATACCAAAAAGAATATGAAATTTCAAAATTATAATAGTTTGAAAATACCTCATGTATAATAAAACAAGTTAAATAAACGAGTCGTTACAAAAAAAAACATTATCCTTAAAGATTGGTATGCTTGAATGTCGCCCCAATGGAATTCCTATGGACCCCAACATGAAGTGTCTTTTGGGTTAGGGGGAGCTACTGAATGACCCGGGAAGATATCACAGACTTATTGGTAAACTCAATTACCTCACTATCACTAGACTAGACATCACCTTTGCAGTAAGTGTGGTAAGTCAATTCCTCAATGCCCCTTGTGATAGCCATTGGGATGCTGTCATGCGCATCCTTAGATATATCAATCCTTAGATATATCAAGTATGCACCAGGTTGTAGACTCTTACATGAAGACAAAGGCAATGCGAAGATTGTTTCTTACTCTGATGCTGATTGGGTAGGATCACCATCAGATAGGAGGTCTACCTCTGACTCTTGGAAGGAAATTTGTTCTCATGCAGAAGTAAGAAGCAAAATATAGTTGCTAGACCCAGCATCGAAGCTAAATGCCATGCCATGGAAGTTGCTGCATTCAAAATTACATGGCTTAGGCAACTTCTCCTACAATTACAGTTTGGAGACACTTAAGTCACTAAGCTTATTTGTGATAACCAAGCCGCTCTTGACGTTGCTTCTAATTCAGTCTTCAATGAGCGGACTAAACACATAGAGATAGACTGTCACTTTGTAAGAGAAAAGGTGTTGTCTGGTGAAATCAAGACTCACTTTGTTGGTTCTAATGATCAATTGGCTAATATTTACACTAAGTCTCTTAGAGGACCTCGGGTTGAAACTATATGTGAGAAGCTTGGTGCATATGATATATATATATACTCCAACTTGAGGGGGAGTGATAGAATTAGTGATAGAATCTCTAATTAGTAGCTGGGTAGCCTTAGAATCAACAATCACATTTATTTGTATTTATAGTAAATATATTATTATATATACAGAGTTGTGAGATCTTGCTAAGACACAATTCAGAAAGTTTTTAGTATCATTATTGAGTATTATAAATAATAGGTTTAATTACCCAATTGTCGCTATAGTTTTCAAACTTATCCTTATTAGTCCTTATAGTTAATAAGTGGATTTTTTAGTCCCTGAAGTTTACATTTTAATTCCCAAAAGGTCCCTGCCGTTAAAATTCTTTAACTAACGGAGTTAAAAAATTTAACGACAGGGACCTTTTGAGAATTAAAATGTAAACTATAGGGACTAAAAGGGATAAGTTTGGAAATTATAGGGACTAAATGGATAATTAAACCTAAATAATATCATGTGTGATCTCAAAGACACAATTCCTGTACAAATCTAATACCCTTTAAAACTGTAATTGTGAGGTGTTTCACACATGTATATTCTTATTTATAATGACTAATAGTACAATATATGGAAACATAAAAAAGACTAATAATGAGAATAATTCCTAATTATCAGCTGTAAATAATTCCCTATTTAAAGTGATCAAATCATATCTTCAACGCTCCCCCTCAAGCTGAAGCTGGAGCATATGTCATATGAATAAAGCTTGTTACAGTTGCTGTCAACACAAAAGCCCTTGAGGGATTTAGTGAACATGTCAGCAAGTTGATCACTGGAGCTGACAAAGTCAATGATGATGTCTCCTGTGAGCACCTTCTCTCTCACAAAGTGACAGTCAATCTCTAATGCAATGTGAAGAACAACTTGATTGTCCAATATCAGTCTAGTATATGAGTGTCTCCAAATTTTAGTTGTTGGAAACAAGGTTATTGAACACGAAGTAGACTCTTGGGAATTCCGTAAACTTAAATCGTAGACTCGTAATAGTTTATTTCATGTAAAAAATGATAAAATACCTATAAATAACATGCTAATTCAATATTTCAACACCATAATAAGCAAAATAATAAATCTCAAATTCCACAATATTAAAATAACCAAGTTTAGTAGTACATCACTACTAGATAAGTTCAAACTACACCAAATAACACATAAATAATAATAAGTTCACACAGTTACAAAACATAAGTTCTTAAAATAACTAAAAAAGGACAAATGTCACTTAGATAATCCATAAAATAAATCAATAAAATGCAGTAAATTACATGAATGTTTTGGGTTAAATTTTTTAATTCCATAAACTTAGACTTAAACTCGCAAGTCTACTCCTAGATTACCAAAAAGCCAGTTTGTTAATGAGTTAACTTGGAAGATGGATGTGAACTTTAACTTGCAAGTTTGATAATCATGGTTGGAGAAGTTGACTAAGCCATGTAATCTTGCATGCAGCTGCTGCCATAGCACGACTCAGCTTCAACACTTGATCTAACAACTGTTTTTGCTTCTTGCTCCTCTAGGAGATCAAGTTCCATCCATTTAACCTCCTATCTGATGGTTTGGATAAACAGTACCAGGGGCGAATGAAAAGTAGCAGAAAAGCCAAATGAGCCAAATGACCCCGTTGGGGAGGGGAAAGTGACAACCAACCCCTGAAACAGGTAGAGGAAGGCCTAATGAGTTTGATGGTGAAAGAGGCTGGCAAGGTGGCACGTGGTGCTCATGCACTGACAGATCTGCAAGAGAAACTGGTGTGTGGGAGCACATGAGGGCCCGGTTGACGTCACCGGTGCAGCATTGGACAGATCGATGTTCTCTATTGCTGGTGCCGGCAGTCCAACCTCAAATGGAGGTGGTCGTCAGGACAACCAGGGTGGCATCAGTTACTTCCGTTGAGGGCAGAAATAAACAGGCCCACAGGACATGGCCTTCTGATATCAACTTAAGTATCTGATTTGTATATTCTGAATGCCTGAGGAGAATGTTCCCTCAGCTGTGTATTTATAATGATCAACATTGAATACAACAACAATGGAATCCCTTAATAGTAGGATAAAACAATCTGAATCAATTACTTAACAATAGTAACTATGCAACTGAAATAATAACTTAAACAAGGAAACAAATCATATCTCAACAAAGAGAAAAAAAAAAGACTTAAATACCAAAAGAAAAAGGTTGAAAGTCAGAAAGACAGGTACTAAGTTGGGTTTATGTCACAATGCATCATAGTGGCTGTGATTTTCCATGATATTGGCTTTATGATTGCTGGCAAAACATAAAAACAGTGTAATTGACTTCCGATAGCAGCCACCTGTCACGACACAACCCTGCTGTAGCATCCCAACATGTAATTGACACTAGCAGTGGAATATCTTGATGTTTTTCCTAATTCAAAATAATGTGCTATAGCATTTGATCTATATATTTACTTTAAGGATGTCAGCATAATTCCTTTATTATTTATCAACATGAACATAGATGATAACCTGAAGATGTTCCAAGATAGTTTCCTGTATTTTATATTGTTTGGAAGATTGGCACAAGGATCATGTTTCCCTTTATACAATTTCACAGGTATATATTCTCTTTTGCAATTGGAGCTGGCCCTGTAACTGGTATCATTATACCAGAGCTTAGCAGCACCAGAACACGAGGAAAGATTATGGGGTTCAGTTTTTCTACTCATTGGGTAGGTATTGAAACTTCTCATGTGCTGTTTCCTCTATTGAAAGCTCTTTTTAGTTGGTACTTGTGATGAAATTTTTCTGGCTACTGATTTTAATTTGTCCCTTGTATCCAGGTTTGTAATTTTGTGGTGGGATTATTCTTTCTTGAATTGGTGGATAAATTTGGAGTTGCACCTGTATATGCCAGCTTTGGTGCAATTTCCCTGTTAGCCGCAACATTTGCCTATTACTTCATAGTAGAAACTAAGGGACGCTCTCTAGAAGAAATTGAACGATCCTTGAACCTAAAAGCTTAAACCTTATGATTTACTGATCAATGTATATAGGATGGAGATGGTGGATTTATTTTGAGGTTAAGCATCACTATGAGCTTAACTGACAAGAAAACCAGGATGTCTTGAGACTGCCTTCATAATGTAAAAGTGCAACTAAACTGCACGAGTTTGCATCTTTGCAACCTTGACTGTTTCTACATCTAGTCAATGTATAATGAAATCCTGATATTTTATTCCCATTCTTCTATCTTTGCGCGATGCGAGTAATTGTGTTAAAACTATGTAATTAGTGTTTAACTTCACTGGGTTTAGAAATTTTTTTTTTTCTTTTTCTACTAATGTCATTTTTAAATTTTTCAGAGGGATTTATTGACAGAAGTGATTAACAAGGGATAAATTATTTAACTATCTATAACTTCTATAATTTAGAATGACCTTTTTCACTATTCATATGACTGGTATTTTGTTTTTCCAATTATATCCTTTACTTGGTAATGTGTGGTCATTTTTCAAGTTTGTTACATATGTTGGCTTATATTTTTTTAATGCAGCATTTTCATTTTGAATTTTTTAATCTCTTTTTAGTATACTTACTCATTCCCACGGTCTCCATAAAATCTGTCCACTGCTCCTCCTTAAGGTTTTGAATCTACGGCTGGAGATCAAACTTTACTGTTTTGAATTTAAGGTTGGAAGTGTACTTGATTTCTGGTAGTAGAACTGCCTATTAATGACTATAAATTGATAGTTTCTAGGTTCTTAATATCTATAAATCGGTAGTTCCTCAAACTAAAATATAACAACTAACCATGTAAAAAACAACTAAAGAGTACAATTAATTGTACGTTTTAATATATTCTATTACTAAAATTATGTACAAAAATAAAATGTTTCAGTAAAACATTAAAATAGATTATTGTAATGTTATTTAAATAAGTTATAGCTACATTCAAATAAATACCATAAAACTATATAGGCTTAATACTCAATTTGGTCCTCTAATTATATTTAAGAGTTCAATTGGATCATGATATTTTGAGGGCGAGCCCTGGTGCAGCGGTAAAGTTGTGCCTTGGTGACTTGTTGGTCATGGGCTCAAATCCGGAAACAGCCTCTTTGCATATGCAAGGGTAAGGCTGCGTACAATATCCCTCTCCCATACCTTCGCATAGCGAAGAGCCTCTGGGCAATGGGGTACGAAGTAATTGGATCATGATATTTTAAAAAACTTCAATCAAGTCCATTAATTTTTAAAATTGTCTCAATAAGTCATTTTCGTCAAATTAGATTGACATTGTTAGCATCGTAAATTCCGACGGTTTTTATGAATAGGGATTGTTTTAACTGTTATTATATTTATTATTATTTTAAAAATACTTATAATATTAAAGAATAAATTTTTTAAAAAGTGACATATAATTGTCACTATAGATTGTTTTAAACTCCAAAATTAGCGGACCATTCAACCCATTTCAACCACATGAAAATTCCTATACAACTCAATAGTCATCCAACTTAATTTGGTGACTTGTGCATAATAATTATTAATCAGCGCACCAACGTTTTCTCCCTATGTTCCAAGGGTGATGCTAGGTGCATCCAGCATTATTGTTGGTGCATCCAACATTTTAAGTGAATGGGCGAAAATGCTTTTCACTTAAAATTTAAAACTTGTACACCCAGTACTGTTCACGCATTCTGATGAGGACATGACCAAGAGCAAGGGCAAGGATCCACTTGAAGGACTTGGAGGACCTATGACAAGGGCTAGAGCAAGGAAAACCAATGAAACTCTTCAACAAGTGTTGTCCATACTATTTGAATACAAGCCCAAGTTTCAAGGAGAGAAGTCCAAGGTTGTGAGTTGTATCATGACCCAAATGGAGGAGGACTAAATGGCACCACTTTGTCTCAATTTTAGAGTGTTTAGTTTGTCTAAATAATGGCCCAATCCTTGTAAAGTTGGCTGACCAAAAATATGTTTTGGGTTAATCAACTAAAAGGGCTTTAGTTAGGTTTAGTTGAAGTTGTAATAAGGGCCCAATTGGCAACCTAGGCATCAGCCTTTTGGGAGACCAAATGGGGGCTGACTTGATGGCTGTTGGGGGTGACTTTTGGTTGCCACAATTTCAGTTACACTCAGCCATTAAGTTCTTTAATTTCCTAGGTTAATGGCATTAAGTTCTTTTAATTCTAGGTTAGTGGGCCATTACTAAAATCTAATGTAAAGCTTCCATATAAGCTGAACCATTTTATCAATAAACACAAGTTGAGTTTTATTCAGAAAATTAGAGTTTATCTCTTTTATCTTAGGGAGAGTGATTCTCCTAAATTCTTGAGTGATTCAAGAACACCCTGACTGTATCAAAGGACTTTCACAACCTTTGTGTGTTGCCCTCGCCGGAAAGAGTGATTCTTTCCTTCCTTTCATCTTCAACCTTGTTCTTTCAAATCATAATTCTAGAAAATCCACTTCTGCCCAGAATTATCTCGTGGCCATAACTCCCATTTTACGCACTCAAATTAAGTGATTCTTGAGCCTAAATTGAATTTCAAAACGAGACCTTTCACCTTGTTTTGGAATCACCTCATTTGGAGTCCCGTAGCTTGAGTTATTGCCATTTCTATATTTCTGTCCAGCCACCACTTAACCTACGTTTTACCATCCCATTCATCCATTTTATGCCAAGAATCACCTTATTAAGACCCACAAAATTAACCACCTTATTTTCCATCCCTTCCTTAATCAATTTCCGCATTTTCCATCAAGGTTTAATCCTAGACGATCCTAAGTCAGCCCTTATGCCATGAGGGTTCATATCATTTGGTAATCAGAGCTCTGGTTCTAGGATCAACACTTCCTTTGTTGGAAATATTGGGTAACATCCTTCTTTATTTTTTCTTTGCCATTTATATTACCTTCTTGTTCATGTTCTTTTTTTTCTTTTAGGCTGAACCATTGCAAAAGTTAAGCCTTTTGATCTCTTTGTTACATAAAAAAAAAACATAAATTCGTATAAGCAAAAAAAAAAACAAAATTGGGCTGAATGGTTCATGCTTGAAGAACTTTTTTTTTAAAAAAAAAAATCTCTTTAAGGTAATATATTGGTTGTATGAAGGATTGTTACTTGAATTCCTAAATTCTAAATTTTATTTCCTTCAATTGTGCCTAAAAACATTGTTAGCCTTTTTCTTGGTTAACCTTTTCCTTGTCTCTCTAGCCTTACCTTACACATATTGGTGAATTGTTCTTTGCTGTGGCCATAATCTCTTGAATTGCCTAAGAACTCAAGGGGAATTAGAGTGGTAAAAGGCAAGAGTGTTTTCATTAGAGAAAAGCCATAATTGTGTGATACACTTGAGTGGGTGAGGTATTCAAACAACAACTATAATTGTCTTGTTACGTTTGATTTGTTTGTTTGAGATGTCAGGTACTAATCCTAATGATGGAGTGGGGCTTTCGCAATTCCAAATGCAAGCTTTGATGCAACATTTGGAGAGGTTAATGAAACAACAAGATGATGCACTCTATGAGAGATTGGATCAAATGGAGAATAGAGATCATAATGAAGAAGAAAGGAGAAGAAGAGGGAATGATGGTGTTCCTAGACAAAACCGAATTGATGGTATTAAACTCAACATTCCTCCCTTTAAAGGAAAGAATGATCCGGAGGCCTACTTGGAGTGGGAGATGAAAATAGAGCATGTTTTCTCATGCAACAACTATTAAGAGGACGAAAAGGTGAAGCATGCCGCCACGGAGTTTTCCGACTATGCTCTTGTGTGGTGGAACAAGCTACAAAAGGAGAGATCAAGAAATGAAGAGCCAAGGGTTGATACATGGGCGGAGATGAAAAGGATCATGAGGAAGCGGTATGTGCCGGCTAGTTACTCAAGGGATTTGAAATTCAAGCTCCAAAAACTAACCCAAGGCAACAAGGGGGTTGAGGAGTATTTCAAGGAGATGGATGTGCTCATGATTCAAGCAAAGATAGAAGAAGATGAGGAGGTAACTATGGCTCGATTTCTTAATGGTTTGACTAATGATATTCGTGATATTGTTGAGCTGCAGGAGTTTGTTGAAATGGATGATTTGCTTCACAAAGCAATCCAAGTAGAGCAACAATTAAAAAGGAAAGGAGTGGCTAAAATGAGTTTTACCAACTTTGGTTCTTCTAGTTGGAAAGAAAAAGGTAAGAAAGATGGGGCTAGTACTTCTAGTAGTTCCACACCTACCCCATCAAAAACTCGCTCAAAGTCCCAAGAGGAACCCTCTAAAAGGAGTAGAGATGTGAAGTGTTTCAAGTGCCAAGGCCTAGGACACTATGCATATGAGTACCCTAACAAAAGGTCCATGGTTCTTAGAGATTGAGAATATATAAGTGAATCCGATGTTGAAGAGGAAGAGGAGAGTGAGTACGAAGAGGAGACTCCGGAGGGAGATTTGTTGATGATTAGACGGTTACTTGGTGGTCAATTGAAGCATGAGGAGGAGAGCCAAAGAGAAAACATCTTTCACACTAGATGTTTAATCAATGGCAAGGTGTGCATGGTGATCATTGATAGAGGTAGTTGCACCAATGTGGCTAGTGCTAGATTAGTGTCAAAGCTACATTTAGCTACTAAACCACATCCTAGGCCATACAAACTTCAATGGCTTAGTAAGGATGGAGAGGTGCAAGTGAGGCAGCAAGTTGAAGTGGACGTTTCCATTGGGAAATACAATGATAAGGTACTTTGTGATGATGTTCCTATGGAGGCCAGTCACTTACTTTTGGGGAGACCATGACAATTTGATAAAAGAGCCAATCATGACGGTTACACCAACAAGATCTCTTTCATGCACCAAGACAAAAAGATTGTGCTCAAACCATTGAGTCCACAAGAAGTGTGTGAGGATCAAAAGAAAATGAGAGAAAAACTTCTTCAAGAGAAAAGAGAAAAAGAAAAAGTGAGCAAACACTTGAGAGTGAGAAAAAGAGGGAAACACTTGAGAGGAAAAAGAGTGAACAAAAGAAGAGTGAAACACTTGAAGTGAGGGAGAGCTATTTAGCGACAAAAAGTGAGGTCAAGAGGTTGTTTCGTGCTAAACAGTCACTATACATCTTGTTTTGCAAAAATCAGATTTTGACCACTAACACTTTTGATGATTTTGAAGTGCCTTCTAGTGTTAAAACTCTTTTGCAGGATTTTCAAGACATGTTTCCATCAAATGTGCCAAGTGGACTACCACCTTTGAAGGGAATTGAGCATCAAATTGATCTCATTCCGGGAGCTTCTTTGCCCAATAGGCCAGCCTATAGAAGTAATCCACAAGAAACCAAAGAGATTCAAAGACAAGTGGATGAACTCATTAGCAAAGGTTGGGTAAGAGATAGTATGAGTACTTGTGTTGTCCCGGTGATTTTGGTCCCTAAAAAGGATGGGACATGGCGCATGTGTTACGATTGTAGAGCCCTTAATAACATCACCATTAAATATAGGCATCCTATACCTAGGCTTGATGATTTGCTTGATGAATTGCATGGTGCATGTTACTTCTCTAAAATCGATTTAAAAAGTGGATACAATCAAATTAGGATTAGAGAAGGGGATGAATGAAAAACTGCTTTTAAAACAAAATATGGTTTGTATGAATGGTTGGTTATGCCTTTTGGCCTAACTAACGCTCCTAGCACTTTCATGAGATTAATGAACCATATCTTGAGAGAGTTCATAGGAAAGTTCGTTGTGGTGTACTTTGATGATATTCTTATCTATAGCACATCACTTGATTTGCATATTGATCATTTAAAATCTGTCTTGTGTGTGCTTAAAGAAGAACAATTGTATGCCAATCTTGAAAAATGCATCTTTTGTACTAACCATGTTGTGTTTCTTAGATTTGTTGTAAGTTCAAAAGGAGTGCAAGTTGATGAGGAGAAGGTTAGGGCTATTCAAGAATGGCCTACACCTAAGTCCGTGACCGAGGTAAGGAGTTTTCATGGCTTAACAAATTTTTATAGACGATTTGTGAAGGATTTTAGCACATTGGCAGCACCTCTCAATGAAGTGCTCAAGAAAAATGTTGGTTTCAAATGGGGAGAGAAACAAGAAGAAGCTTTCAATGTTCTTAAGGAAAATCTAACTAATGCCCCCATACTTGCGTTGCCAAACTTTCAAAAATCTTTTGAAATTGAGTGTGATGCTTCAAATGTTGGGATTGGGGTTGTGTTGATGCAAGAAGGTCATCCAATTGCTTATTTTAGTGAAAAGTTAAGTGGTCCTACCCTTAACTATTCAACTTATGATAAGGAGTTGTATGCCTTAGTACGAGCTTTGAAAATATGGCAACACTACCTTTATCCCAAGGAATTTGTCATTCATAGTGACCATGAGTCCCTCAAATATATCAAGGGGCAAGGCAAGCTTAACAAAAGGCATGCGAAGTGGGTGGAATTCCTAGAGCAATTCCCTTATGTTATCAAACATAAAAAGGGAAAAGGTAATATTGTAGCCGATGCTCTTTCTCGGCGTCATGCATTACTTTCTATGCTTGAAACAAAATTGATTGGTCTTGAATGTTTGAAAAGCATGTATGAAAATGATGAAACTTTTGGAGAAATTTTTAAAAATTGAGAAAATTTTTCAGAAAATGGTTTCTTTAGACATGAAGGCTTTCTTTTCAAAGAAAACAAATTGTGTGTGCCTAAATGTTCTACAAGAAACTTGCTTGTTTGTGAAGCACATGAAGGAGGTTTAATGGGGCATTTTGGGGTCCAAAAGACTCTAGAAACATTGCAAGAACATTTTTATTGGACACATAGAGTTTTGATCAGGGTATGCAATTTCCCAAAGTTTACTCTTTAGAGTTACTTTACCACAAACATTAAGTTCCTCAAATCGCTTAGATATGATTTCCATCTCTTCCTTTATGGTCACTTGGGGCTCAGATAAACCCTTGGTCTGAAAAACTTAGTCTCCTTTAAAACATATGGATTGAATCTAGTGGGATGCTACCAAGAACATATTTAGATAGCTCACATGCACAAGGAAGACCGTGCGTAATTCTCACGCACACCCCCAACGAGAAGGATTCTTGCCAGCATAATGTACACGCTCATACTCAGTAGCAATCTGATTTAAAGCATACCTTGAAACCATGCCAAGAAGCCTCTTGTATAAGGTAACTTTAAAAACATGTCCAACCACATGTGTACTTGTTTCAAAGGATGCTTTAATTTTAGTGTGTTGCAGCGTGATCATGTTGTTCATGGCATCCCAAGCACTACATAGGTCTCGAAGGCTATTCTGTAATACTCTTTTTAAAGCCCAATGAGAAGATTCAACCCTATATTTGAAATGCACAAAAAACAATAAACAAATACAATAATTAAAATCCATCAATTCATCAACCCTAATAGAAAAAATTGAACATTTTCATAGTTGTTTGTTGTTATGTTTCCTAAGTGCATCACCTTATTCGTCCAGGCTATAACAAATTTTTCCTTGTGGGGAATTATCCATGTTTCGTTAACATAGTCAACAAACATTGGCCAGGGTGAACGAGAAATTTCAAACTTCTTAAGAAAATCATCGAACTGATGTTCCGAAGGACAATCAACCAAACTTTCCCAGGCATCCATCACATACTCCCAAGCATTTTTTTGACCAATTTGGGATTTACATTTTGCCTTGACATTTTTGTCGATATGAAACCTGCACAACAAGTTTGTACACTCAGGGAATACAGTTTTCACTGCATTCATCAATGCTAGGTCTCTGTCAGTCACAATAACTCCACATGACAAACATACAACACGTAATCGCACTATACATATAATATCATACAAAACTCAACGTAATCTTTTACTGCATACCATTTTATAAACACTACAATTCATAACCATATATATTAAAAACCAAAAATCCTATATCAATCTACATACGAATTATTTCAAATACACATATAAATAAATAATTTTTATTTACAAAATTACATACAAACATATTTATAATAAAAAAAATTAAAACTTTAAACAATTTTTACAAATTTCAAAATCTGTATACCATACGGATCAAGTTGATCCGTATAAACCATATGGAACAACTTGATCTGTAAGGTTTATATGGTTGATCCTTATAAACCATATGGATCAAGTTGATCCGTAAGGTTTATATGGATCAACTTGATCCGTATAAACCATACGAATCAAATTGATTTTTATATGGATCATGTTATCTGTATCTTTAAATTCAACATACAGATCAACTCACTTAGGGAAACCAGCAACACCAACCCGCGTACCTGGTGTACCTCCAACGATGAACCAACCACCACAACAACGGGATAACATTCTCTGTTGGTTTTGCATATTTGGAGGGTGAACGTGTTAATAATGTGGTATGGGCTCTAGAACATTTTCGAGGTCTTTTTCTAAGACGTGATGCCCTCCCTAGAGTAATTGTGACCGAAAGAGACCTAGCATTGATGAATGCAGTGAAAACTATGTTCCCTGAGTGTACTAACTTGTTGTGCAGGTTTCACATCGACAAGAATGTCAAGGCAAAATGTAAATCCTTAATTGGTCAAAAAAGGCATGGGAGTATGCCATGGATGCCTAGTTTGGTTGATTGTCGTTCTGAGCATCAGTTCGATGATTGTTTTAAGAAGTTTGAAATTGTTTGTTTCCCATGGCCCATGATTGTTGACTATGTTAACGAAACATCGATAATTCCCCATAAGGAAAAATTTGTTACAACGTAGATGAATAAGATGATGCACTTAGGAAACACAACAAGTCAACAACAAACAGGTATGAAAATGTTAATGTTTTTGTGTTAGGGTTGATGAATTGATGGTTTTTAATAATTTTATTTGTTTAATGTTTTTTGTATATTTGAAATATAGGGTTGAATCTGCTCATTGGGCTTTAAAAAGAATATTACAGAATACCCTTAGAGACCTATGTAGTGTTTGGGATGCCATGAACAACATGATCATGCTGTAACATGTAACATCCCAGTTTTTCGTAAATAAATTTAAAAAAAGCTTTTTAGTAAAAATAAATAAATAAATAAATATAGAGCAAATAATAGGTTGAGTACCCTAGGTATAAATTATGTTAAGTCAGCTGTCTCCTTTTTGGCCTCATTTTCGTTTTTCCCTTCTCTTCTCAAAACCCTTTCTTTTTCCCGCAGCCCACCAAACCTCTCAGAAAAACGACGATCTTGAACTTGTTCAGCATTGGATCGTCGTGAAATTTGAGTATCATGTTCGCAACCCAATTCCGAACATTATCACCGTTGGGAATTTCAAAATCATATCTGAGTTTAGAGGAAAACCCTTCGCATTGTAGCATTTTAATTTCCCCCAGAAACCCAAAACTGTCTCGGTAAAACTACGATCCCAGTTTCGTTAGCCGTTGGATTTTCATGAAATTTGGATATGTTGTTCAAAATTCAATTCCGCACACTTCCACCGTTGGGATTTGCGAGACAATATTCGTGGAGGGAGAAAAAGGAATCGCATGAAGACAGTACAAGTGGAGGTTTCAATCTCTTCTCCGTCTCTCTGACGTTTGGGAATTCTATCGGAGCTATCGGAGCAGTCGGAGGAATAATTGAAAGAATTTCAGGGAACCGCTAGAGATGTTGCTATCGCTGGCTGAAGACACGTGAGTCCGCTCAGAGGTAAGGGATGAGTTATTCACAGTTGGGGCTTAGTGAGAACATGTGTAGGGATCCTTAGAGGATTAAATTGGGGTTTTATTTTGAGATGTTTATTAAATTGCAATTTTTCCTTTATGATTATAAATAAAATATTGATGTCCTAATGAAAATTGCTTGATAAATTGTGCTCTTGATATTTGTATATTTCGACCTATGATTTTGATATAATTGTGTAATATTATTTAAGGGTTTTAGTCCTAATGTTGTGATAGTCTTTTATATAAATTGTTATATTGAGGATATGAAATGATGATTCAAATTGTGAGTATGTGATGAATTGTAGAAGAACATGTTGCTTTGAGATTATAATATTGTTATTGAGATTGAGTATAAGTGTAAAGTTCAACATGTGTTAATTTGTGAGATACGTGTAAACATGTGATGGTGAATTGTGATACTATGAAAATTGTGAATGAGTTCTACTTGTGGATAAGTGTGTAGTTAACACTTGATGTGAAATTACTTGTGTTGTAAGCTATGAATTGTACAATAACCCGACCAGCGTTATCTTGAGAAAAGCGTTGATACACAGTGTTAAAGAGAAAATGTAGGTTTCCTATTTAGGAACTAGTGTTAAATCGTAGCGCAATTGTGTTGAACGTGTTTAAAACACGAGTGTAAGGTCGTGGGTATTGTATAATTCATGAGCAGTGTCTGCATGTAAAAAAAATTATTTTAGGGGTTGGACCTGAATCAGGAGGGAGAGGCCCTGACGGACTCTTCGGAGTGTAGGCCTTGGGGGTCACCAGGTTTGAGTGCTCCTTTAAGCCTATGCTGATCCCATAAGGTTGGAGCATTCTCGCAAAACATCGTGACCCTGATTGGTCTCCCTATGATCTTACTTAGTGAGAGTGACCTGACAAACCCATTGTGTGGTGTGTCTTGTTATGTACTCCTAAGCGTCCTAGGGTGGTTTTTCACTGACATGGTACCACATTGCATATAGGATTGAGTCTTAGCATAACTATTGCATATGCTTGCTAATTGATGTGTTATTATATCTTGATCGAAGTGTGCGATTCTTGTGTAATGTGATTGATAATTGAAAAGTGAATTTTGAATGACGAAATGATGAAGTTACGTGAGCTATGTTTAAGCAAGTGGTATCTCATTTATATAATATGTATATTTAATTGTCTTGTTTCTCTATTAGCTAGGAATGTGATAACTCACTCTCTGTGTGTTGTTGTGTTTGGATCCTGTGATGATCTTGAACTTGTGTTCGGGGGAGCAGATGAATAGGTGGATGACTATGAAGAACCTCATGCTAGAGGACACGGGAACACAACGCTCTGATAGGATGTGACATTAGGATATAGGTTCTATATTAATTGTATGAAGCTTTGACGACCTTGTTGAGTCGAGAATACTTTATTATTTATTTGGACAAGTTTGAATATGATGTAGAAGAAAATGAATGTGAGCCTTTTTCCCCTTTGAAAGACTTGTTTAAAAAAAATGTTTTAAAAATACTTTTAATTAATATTAGAATTTTTTTTTATTCCTTATTAGTATATATGTGAGGGGTAGAGGGTGTCACACAACACACTAAAATTAAAGCATCCTTTGAAACAAGTACACATGTGGTTGGACATGTTTTTAAAGTTATCTTATACAAGAGGCTTCTTGGCATGGTTTAAAGGTATGCTTTAAATCAGATTACTGCTGAATACGAGCATGTACATTATGCTGGGAAGAATCCTTCTCGTTGTGGGTATGTGATGAGAATTACGCAGGGTCTTCCTTGTGCATGTGAGCTATCTAAATATGTTCTAGGTAGCATCCCACTTGATTCAATCCATATGTTTTGGAGGAGACTTAGTTTTTCAGACCAAGGGTTATCTAAGCCTCAAGCGACCATAACGGAAGAGATGGAAACCATATCCAAGCGATTTGATGAGCTTGATGTTTGTGGCAAAGTCACCCTAAAAAGTAAACTCCAGGAAATTGCATACCCTGATCAAAACTCTATGTGTCCTCCTCCAGAAAAGGTCAACACTAAAGGTGCACAAAAGAAACCGATGAACATAAACCAAAGATCAACAAAGCGTGATTCGTCTTACTAGGAGTATGTTGATGCTTTACATTCTGTGCAAAATAGTAATTCTTCAATGAAGCGTAGTGCATCATCTTCTGACCAGGCCATTCCAAGAAGGATCATGCCAATGTTGGATCAATTTCATCCGTTCATTCATGATTTCATTGAAAACATTGTGGATGTCAAACCTGGCGATAATTGTGGATATTGTGCAATTGTTGCTTTATTAGGTATGGGTGAAGATTAATGGTCCTTGGTGTTGAACCATTCGCTTAAAGAACTTTCCAAATGGTCAGATGATTATATCAACCTCTTTGGTGGCACAGACAGATTCGAGGAATTAAGGAGGTCCCTACTTGCTGATGGATTATCCATGATATGTAATTTATGTGTTGTATTTTTAGAATTACTATAATGGATAAATGTGATTTGTATATTTTTTTTATTCAAGTTACTATGGATAAGTGGATGGATACAACTAAGATGGGATATGTCATTGCATCAAGGTATAATGTAATCCTTGTATCCTTGTCTCTGCAACAAAGCATGGCTTTCTTTCCTCTTAGAAGTCAATCACCAACAGATTCTTCTGTGCATCGCATAATATGTATTGGTCACGTCTATGACAATCATTTTGTGCAGGTACATTCATAATAATCCCATATTTTTAAAATTTATGCAATTATGTATTATAATAACTTTAAATTGTTTGTGCATGTATAACAATTTTATTTAAAAGACCGTTGTCCTTTACCGCCTATACCATTCTTATGGTCTAGGAATTGTCATCCTCAGGCAAAGCAGTGGCCAACTCCATATATTAGTAGGATGCATCAGTACAGAAATTTGATGATGTTGAAAAGAGACTATGTTAACATAAGTGACGAGTGAACATTTAGGTTGTTGTGACTTTGTAATGTCCTACATTAATATATAATTGTTAGACTGCATATTCAGCTATTTATCACTATCGCTGTTACGTTAAAATTAACATGACTAGGGTCTACTGATACGTTTAAAGCATTACGTAATTTAAAATAAGTACACATTTAAAATACGAAACGGAAATGTCGTCAAGGCATGTGCAGGTGCAGGTGTTTCTTCCATAGCTGCTGCTGTTGCCACTGGGACCTCAGGGATATGTGGCTCCACATATGTGTCATCCTACGTCACAAGTGGATGTATGGTCAGATCCCCTAGCTGTGTCGATGTCATGAATGGATGCGAAATCATGTAGAACTAGTGGATGTAATTAGATGCACATTGTCCTGACACAACACAAATTTGTCCCACTGCTGTAAGATAGTTAGAAAAATGCATCAACCTATCGTCAATATCTTCAAATGATAACATTGAACCCGTAGTCTGTGGAGGAATGGTCTTAACATATCCAAATTGCCGCACCACCCTCTCTGGTCGGTGTCTGACGACAATGGGACCCCATTGTATATGACCTGAAAAGCATGAAATCAGATCAAAATCCCGCACTACACGGTGGTCACCGTAAGGCATCCAGCAAACATCAGCAATCGTCGGTCCATCTAAACGTTTTCGATACGTCGATGCTGGTAATGACTTTGAAGAAGCCTTCGTAGAAATTCACCGGCAGGCACGTGGTGACATCTCATCATAGTATAGATCAGTCAAAGACTCGACAATAGAGGGAAAATGCTCATATATCCAACATTACACAGATTAGATCAAAATAAAACAAATATCAAATTAACATATTAAAAACATATTAATAACATTTTAAAAACAATTAAATTACAATAATTGACAATAATTACTTGTAATAGGGTGATGCAACCAACAAACTATCGGTTGTCGCTCTTACAAGCATCATTCAAATTATCATACATATGAACTATTGCGGCAGCTCTCCATGCGTAGCTTCCACTCAAACTCAAGTCTCGGAAAGCGTCTAAAAAATGAAAAGAACATGTGTTGCACTCTTGTTAGCAAAAAGAGTGCAATCTAACAAATGCAACAAATAAGCACGAGCTGCAACAGTCCAATGTCCGACCTGACATTTACTCTGATAAATATCTCGTAGCCACGATAGGCGTACGTGTGTCCCATGACATTGTACTGTCTCAGCTCTAGCTTCTTCTCCGGAGACTTCAAGTAACTCCACCAACATCAAGACCGCTTCGTCAACATGAAGAGTCTCGAAGCTGTGGAATGCGCTTATAATAAGGAGATGAAGCAGAGAGGCCACATCATCCAGGGTGATGGTCACCTCTCCAACAGGAAGATGGAAACTGCTCGTTTCCTTATGCCACCTCTCCACAAAAGTGGATATAAGTCCCTGATCGCCAGTGTCCACTGAACATGCGATCAAAGGACTTAATCATGTGACAGCGACTAGCCCTTCAATTACAGGAGCAGGCCTCCCAAATTTCTAAATCCCGTTGCCTACGTGCGGATGTTGTAGGCCTTCGCCGCTGGGGAACATCATCTAAATCACGATGATCCTCTCTCCCAGGGCTCTACCTATAACCCTGCCTAATGCACGAACTAACCTTCTAGTTCTAACCATAATCTATAAATTTCCACACATACATTTTTTGGTCGAAATTCAAATTTTTTTTTCATTTATCTATTAAACAAAAACTATTTACATACAAATAATTAAATAATATATGACTATTTCGTTGAAATAAAATATCTGTAAACAACTACAAAATTCATATATTTACTATTTAAATTTATAACTATTTCATAACAAAATACAATATAAAATATTTTTTTAAAACAAACAATACCTATTTTTAAAACAAAACTAACAAATAAACTACCTATTTAAAAACATTATTAAAACCTATTTTTTCAAACAATAATTATTTTCTATTTTTTTAATTTAAAGATGCTCATATAGATCACATGATCCGTATGACTCATACGGATCAGATGATCCGTATGACTCATACGGATCAGATGATCCGTATGGATCATAAGAATCAGTTGATCTGTATGCCTCATATAGATCATGTGATTCGTATGTGTCATACGGATCACATGATCGGTATGTGTCATACGAATCAACTGATCCTTATGATACGGATCCTCTGATCTGTATGAGTTACACGAAACATACAACAAATACGGATCATATGATTCGTACCAATGCACACCAGACGAAAATCGAATGAAGCAGCCATTAACGGAGAGTAGAACCTTACCTCAATAGTGTAATAGCACAATAGTGCTGCAGGTCTTCTCAATGCCGACAACGAACCACCCAATGCGCGGCAAACAGACCTCCGAGGAAGCAACCAATGCGGACGTGAAGAAGCTCCAATGCACAGAGAAGAAATGGAAGCGGCGCAGGGAGGAGGAGATGTACAGATAGTGTAATCAGTGAAACGGATTTAGCAAATTTAAATTTTAAGTGAAGGGCATTTTCGCCCATTCACTTAACATACTGGGTGCACCAGCAATAATGCTGGGTGCACCTAGCATCACCCTCAAGTGGCACATTTTCAACAACAACCCCAACCGTGTTGGCAGGCCCTCCAAGCCCCTCCTCACCAACAATCTCTCCATTGTCATCATCAAAAACAATGATGATGGCAACGACGAGTTCCTCGCCTCCTCCCTTGGTCGCTAGTAGAATTGTGGCTCCAACCCCAACACCCCCTCATCCTCACCTTCAAGCCTATCGTTGTTGCACTCTCCTCACCGCAAACCACACCATCATGGCAATCCCCGTCAGCACTAAACAGCCAAATCTAGTCTCCTAGCCAAAATCCCACTTGGAGATGTGGGTGAAATGCTTCAAACCCCAAGAGACAAACATTTTTTTAAAAATTTTATTTTTCAAATAATTTTTTTAATTTTTAACAATAATTAATATAGTGATAGTTAAAATTGTCACTATTCATAAACAAAAATCGTCAAAATTCATAATTTTAACGGTTCGGTATAATTAGATGAAAAAGACCTTATTGAGACAATTTTAAAAATTAAAGGACTTGATTGAAGCTTTTTAAAATATCAAGATTGAATTGAACATTTAAATATAATTAGAGGACCAAATTAAATATCAAGTCTTCAATAAATTATGAAAGACTTAAAAATGTGAGCACAAATAAAATTGGAAAGATCAAAATCGCATATAGGCTTAAAGTTCAGAGACTAAATGAAATTATGCCCGTAAGTAATTTTAAAATTAGTGACTGTAAATTGTACAAAACTGGTGCATTTTACAATTGTTCAATTTTGAATATACATTGAGGAAATTTACAAGTGTACTGTACATACTTTGTACATATTGGACTATAAAACTCATCATAAATAGACAACTGTGAGAAGTAAACTTGGGGAACTAAAGAGAGGGGAAAAGGTAAAATCAAAATTTGTTACAGAGAAATAATCTTAAAATTGCAACGGTAATCGAATTGAGTTTGCTGAAAATGACGTGTTGATGTTAGATTTGTAAAAGTTACCAAATTTGTTTTCCAATACAGAGTGCTGTCTCTGAAAAGACACAATACAATCAAACGTTCTTCTTTTCTTCCGTCTGCAAATTGAAGTCAAAGATAAGCTTAATGATTAACAAGTTTTCAATGATAGTTTATTTCCACTCAAAAGCAACATAAAAGTACCAAGCAATGCTATCAAACACATTAGGACAAAATACAAGAGCAAAAATATTACACAATTAGCATTTTGAATGTACAAAATAAAGAAACCAATAACAAGTAACAGGGAGCAGTGCACTTGAGAAGCAACTACATTTCACGAGCAACATGTTTATTTGTTTTATGCAGTTTTAAACAAAATCCCATTTTAAAATCATTCATTAGATAGTTGTTCTCAAATCTTATTCATCGCCTAACTTCTGAAATAAATATCAAATAACAGGGAACAAGAACTTTGAAAAGTCACAAAGCTGATTGCATCATACTCAATTTGAGAGTTCTCACCAAATTCAGCGGCAAGCAAGTTTTTCCATTGTCTCTAGAGTCGTCTTGCCTTGATCTTTGGCACGTACCATATAATCTTTGGACGAACTCCTGTACATGATTATAAATGCTGCATAGATAGTCACGTCGAATCAGGGTTAGCACCAGATATTACTTGCTTGATTGATAGACTGTACAGAATGATAAGTATTCCTCATAATTAGTTGCATGTGAAGCACACAATTGTCAAGAGCCAATCCAACATCTAGTAACACTGTTATGATTCAAACAACATTAGGAGCGTCTTCCTAAGAAAAGGTAAAATCGCAATCACCTGTTCAAGACAATATAGTGTCCATATAAACTCCTACATACTATCATATAAGCTGAATGTCAGCATATATCATAATATAATATTGCTATAGAACATATCCTCCAACATAGAAGATATTCATATTAGCATTGCACCGGCCTCAACAACAAAGAGGACAAATTAAGAGTCATTGTTCAGGATTTAATGCTAAATTCAGATTCTCATCCAGGCTACATCTTACAAGGTAATAAATTGTTGTATAAGAATACACTGGTGCTACCAAAGACTGGGATTCCATTGCTCTTAGCTGATTTTCATAACTCAGCATAGGGTGTTCACTCCGGCTTCTTTAGAACTTATCAAAGACTAGCTGGGTTGGTATAATGAGAGGGGATGAAGAAGGATATCCAGTGTTTTTTGTGGCCACCTGTGATACCTGCCAACGAAATAAGTATGAATCATTACCCCCGCAGGTTTATTGCAGCCATTACTGATACCCTCACAAGTTTGGAGTGACATTTCATAAGATTTTTTTGAAGGTCTTCCTAAATCAGAGGGTAAGGACACCATCCTTGTTGAGGTGAATCGGTTAACCAAGTATACCCATTTTATCCCCCTTAACCACCCATTTACAGCTAGAGAGGTAGCAAAATACTTCATCCAATAGGTAGTACGGTTGCACGGTTTCCCTTCCACTATTGTTTCTAATCGAGATAAAATTTTCCTCAGCTATTATCTAAAAGTTCCCAAAGAAAGAGTGTGTACATAACTATAACCATAACTGCCCAGGTCTTCAAGATCCTGGTCTCTCCCATAAATCTACAACTCCCTAAAACTGCTTGCATAAGTGGTTTTATATCAAATTATAACTGTTATATAAAACAAGTTATGGTTATAGTTATAATACCCACTTATAATCTAGTTATTTATTAGTTATGGTTATAGTTATGAAAATACCCAAATCATGAGCACCACTAGAGCCACTAAAAGACCCAAGAAGATATCACAAACTTGTTGGCAGACTCAGTTACCTCAGTGTCACCAGACCAGACATCACTTTTGCAGAGTGTTAAGTCAATTGCTCAATGCCCCTTGTGATAGCCATTGGAATGTTGTCATGCGCATTCTCAGATATATCAAGAACGCACCAGGCCACGGATTTCTATATGAAGACGAAGACAATGTCAAAATTGTTTGTTACTCTAGTGCTGATTGGACAGGAGTTCTACCTCAGGCTATTGTGTTCTGCTTGGAGGGAATTTGATCTCATGGAGAAGCAAGAAGCAAAATATAGTTGCGAGATCCAGCGCTGAAGTTGAATACTATACCATGACAGAAGTTGCATGCGAAATTACATGGCTTAGGCAACTTCTCCAACAATTAAAGTTTGGAGACACTCAAGACACTAAGCTTATTTGTGAAAATCAAGTTGCTCTCTTCACATTGCATCTAATTTAGTCTTCCATGAACATACTAAACACATAAAGATAGATCTCGTAGCACTTGGCTGATATTTTTACTAAGTCTTTAAAGGACCTCAGGTTGAAACTATATGTAACAAGCTTGGTGCATATGATATATATCTTTCAACTAGAGGGGGAGTGTTAGAATTAGTGATAGAATCCCTAATTAATAGCTGATTAGCCTTAGAATCATCATTCCATTTATTAGTATTTACTGCAAATATATTATATAGAGAGAGCTTTGTGTGATCTTGACCAGACACACAATTCATAAATTCTTTAGTTAGCTTTGTTGGTTTTGGTAGAAGAGACTATATTTAATGGCATTGTGCAATATATGCTACACTTGGGGTACGCATGTTAGATTTCAGCTTAAAATCAATTGACACTAAGTAAAGTTATCCAACAGATATATAACGTAAGAATTGAGGCAACGAATGTGGGACTTCCTAACACATCCCGCCCCTCCACAAATGCCTGCCAGAACAGGCGAGTCTACTAGAATAGACGAGAACAAAGATGGGCTATGGCTCTGATACCATCTTAAAATGTGGGTTTGGGCCTACTCCACCCCAAAAGGTGCCGGTTGCTGCCACTTATACACTTTATCTTGACCTTATCTCTAGCCAATGTGAAACTTGATTTTTCCCAATACACCGCTCATGCCCAACACTTTTGAGCTTGACGCGTGAATAGCATGGTGGGAGGCCCTTTGAATGGATCTAGGATAGACTTTGATACCATCTCAAAAAGCATATTATGAGCCTAACACAATTCTACAAAGTTAGATCCAAAACCACATTCTAAGATAGTATTAGAGTTTATCCTAAATCCATTAAAAGGCCACAATAGAATATATAATGTGAATCATGTAGATTTCAGGTTTTGATGATGCCAGAAAAAATTCATTTGATAATGATTGTCATCATAAAAAAAGGGGAGAATGTGAATGTATGAATACATGGTTTTGATGATGCCAAAGAATAATCAAACAAGGTTGCTTTCAAGATTACTTCAACAAACATTCAAAGGTTAAGTATTGCTTCAAGATTAATACAAGGTTGCTTCAACAAACAAGCATTGCTTCAAGATTAATTCAAGATCAAGCTTTTGCCTCAGAACAAGTGTTTCCAAGAGATCAAGGCTCTGGTAATCGATTACCAGGCAGTGTAATCGATTACCAGAAGACAAATTTGAAAAACAGCTTTTAAAAAGGGTTTTGAATTTGAATTTTGAATCATGTAATCGATTACCAGATGCTTGTAATCGATTACCAACAACGACACTTCAGAAAACACTTTAAAAAGTCGTGACCCTTCAAAATATAACTGTGTAATCGATTACTAGAAACCTGTAATCGATTACCAATGAAGAATTTCAGAAAAAAAAATTTGAAAAGGCACATCTCTTCAAACCATTTTTGAAAAGGTATGAAAGACCTATATATATGTTTGTCTGACTTTAAAAAGTGAGAGAGGGATATTCTAAGAGAACTTCATTGTCAAATGCTCTCTCAACAACTCTTGGGCAAACACTTGAAAATCTATTGAGAATTCATCTAGGAACTTCAAATTGTATTATCATCTCTAAAAGAGAGAAATTCCTCTAGGAACTTCAATTTGTACCATCTACTCTAAAGGAGAGAAATCTTTTTGTTCATCTCAGAAAGTCAGTTGTAATCAAGAGACTAGTTGTCTCTTGAATTGTGAGAATTGTAATCAAGAGACGAGTTGTCTCTTGGAGAATCTTTGAACACAAGGGTGGGGGATCCCAAGGTGTGTTCAAAGTCTATAAAGGATTTACAGAGATAGTGAAAAATCTCAAGTGGGTTACTTGAGGACTGGACGTAGGCATGATAAGTGGCTGAACTAGTATAAATCGAGTTTGCATTTCTCTCTTCCCTTATCTCATATATGTTATTGCAATCAATTTTATCTTGCATGTTTAAAGAACATTATTAAATTGAATGATGCTTCTTCTTCTGCATTTTGAGTCTATCATTTAGAAGGGGGTTAAAAGTTTGTTAGTGGAAAATTTTGAAACTTAATTCACCCCCTCCCCCCTTCTTAAGTTTAAGTTATTGAGGTCACTTGTCCAACATATAAGTGAGAGGCAACCCTTACCCCATGAGCTAGCTTTTGGGATTAAGTTAGGTCCAAATTCACATTCTAAGAGAGCATAACAATGAAATCAAAAAGGAGGTTTCTTTGGCAAAACAACTGATTTGGGACAGGTTAAGTATTTGGCTTCAGAGAGAGAATTTGTGTAACAGAATGAATGAACCTCTTTTCATTAACTTGAAAGAAAGTTAGTTACAAAAGAGATATTTATAGCTTTCTAAACTAAGAGTAGTACAACTATCAATAGTTGTAAATTCCCTAAGTAGAAGCTGCTGTTAGCAAAGGCTAACAACTCTAACTAAACTGTTTGAACAATTTTACATTCATATACTCTAATAGCCCCCTCAAACTCAGGGGGAAGAGTTTTCAGAGGAAAATCACTTCACATTGAGTTTGCCCCTGAGAAACTCAAAACATGATGAAGAAAGGGGCTTGGTCAGTACATCTGCCCATTGATCCAGAGCTGAAATATAATAGATGAAAAGCTGTTGGCCAGAACTTTTTCTCAGACAAAGAAGACATCAATTTCCATATGTTTGGTGCAACTATGGAACACTGGATTATGAGTGATTGACACTGCACTCTAATTGTCACAGAGGAGAACAGGAGTGGTAAAAGGAACTTGTAACTCTGTCAGCCAAGATCAGCTCAGTAGAGGTTTGAGCCAATCTACGGTACTCGGCTTGAGTGCTAGATCGTGCAGTGACCTTTAAGTGACAAAGGCTAGGCAAGAGAAGCAGGCTTTAGATGTAAACCATGAGACAAGGTACCTTTGAGATACCTTAAAATCCTTTTGACTACTGCCCAATGAGATTCAAGAGGCTGAGCTATAAACTGACAAACTTTATGAACGGCAAAATTGATTCCAGGTCCAGTTAAAGTGACATATTGTAGTGCACCCACCATTGATCTATATGAAGTTGGATCTTGAAATAAACCAGCACCAAACTTGGACAATTTACAATTAGAGACCATGGGAGAGGGGATATAATGTGTTCTTCCATGTGTGTCTTGTGAAGTAAATCACGTATGTACTTGCTTTGAGTCATAACTAAGGAGTTATCAGGTAGATACTTTATCTCTAGGCCCAAGAAATAATCCAAGTGGCCAAGTTGCTTGAGAGAGAAGACAACATTAAGTTTAGTAGTTAACTGCTGGATGAGAGGAGTGGAGCTACATGTGATGATAATGTCATCCACATAAACTAGCACATAAACAATATGAGACTGATGCTTGAAGATAAACAGGGAAGAATCACATTTACTGCCCACAAAACCAAACTGAAGAAGAGCAGACTTCAACCTATCAAACCACTGCCTTGGGGCTTGTTTTAAACCAGCCTTGTTCAGTTTGCGGCAAACAAGAGACCTGTCCCCAACTTTAAAACCAGGAGGCTGTGTCATAAACACTCTTTCTTCAAGTAATCCATTTAAAAAGGCATTATTCACATCCAGCTGAAACAACTCCCAACCATGTGTGAGAGCAAGAGTGAGAATAACCCTGAATGTGATAGGCTTCACAACAAGGGAAAAAGTCATGGAAATTAAAACCATGGACTTGGTGGAAGCCCTTTGCCACCAACTGAGCTTTAAACTTGTTAATGGAGCCATCAGCATTCTCCTTTACTCTAAAGACCCACTTGCACCCAATAGCCTGTCTGTTGGATGCAGTTGGGGAGCAATACTAGTTCAGATTGGGAATGGCACTTCAATTGGAGGAAATCTTTATTTGACAGCGAGATTATAATTAGGGGTGAGTAAACAGACCCAGGTCCATGAACTGGTCCGCGGGACCCGCGGTTCGCACGGGTTACGGACCATTTTTTTAAACGGTTCATGGTTATGTCATATTTTTGGGTCCGCCCCGCTTAACCCGCGGACTTTGCGGGTTTGGCCCGCAGGGTCCGCGGGTTGCCCGCAGCCCGCATTAGATTTGATTTGTGTGATCCTGACCTAATTATATTACGTTTGATTTTCTCTTTTTCACTTTAAACTTTTCTTTTAAAATAACACATAAAGAAATATATTAGATAAAATAAAGATTTAAAAATAAAAATAAAAGATTTAAATTAAAAGATGATAAAGATAAAAAAAGGATAAGATAACAAAAATAAAAGATTAAGATAAAAAAAGATAAGTGATAACATGATAAAAATCTTCCTTTTTGATATTTTCTCGATTTTTTTTTCTTGTAATTTATCATTTTCATATCTGTAAGCCATAAATAATAAAAAATCAATTCTTATCATTTAAGCTAAAAATAATTGTTAAATAAATATTTTAAAGATATTTCAATATATTTTTATTATAAAAAATAGCTCACATCATATTTAGCATTTATTATTGTAGCAGGCTAAAAACACTTTTTCTCCACCACATAGTCACGCACGCGCACAAGTCATATGACTTTTTTCCTTATAAGAAAAATAAAACGCGACTCACATGGAGAAGACTCAAGTTACTTCAAATATGAAATCATTTGTTGTTGGAAATATTTAAATTTCATATTTTAGATTTATTGCTTGGATTTTCTTTTGTTAAGACATTATTTATTTTATTGATGTAATTGACTAATTATTGAGATTTTATTTACATTTGTATTGAATTTAATTTGATTATATTGTATTTTTATTAAAATTAAAATTCTTTTAAAACTAGGCCCGCGGACCGGCTCGTTTGATCTGCGGGGTCCACGAGGCGGGGGTGGACCAATTTATTTGGCCTGTGTAAGAAGCGGGGCGGACTGGCCCGGTTCGCTGCCAATGCGGACTTATGCGGGCGGGCCTTACGCGGGACGGGCCAGCCCGTTTACCCACCCCTAATTATAATGGCTGATGATTTCCTTGGGGAGATAGCATCGCAAAAAATCCATCCAGTTAGAGCAGACTCTTGGGTTTGGAAACCCAAGCCAAGTGGACATTACTCATCAAAAAGCGCGTATGATATGTTATGGGGAGAGTTAATGGGGGAACAACAGGATGCTGTTTTTGAGGAACTATGAAAATTCCACCTAAATCATCAATGTTTGCATGGAGATTAATCAATGATAGATTACCAACAAAGCTGAACCTTAGAAGGAGACAAGTGGAGGTGACTGATACGCTATGCCCATTCTGCAGTAATCATGAGGAGGAGGCTGCCCACCTTTTTTTTCAGTTGCAGTAAAATCTTACCCCTGTGGTGGGAGTCACTATCTTGCCTTAAAATAGTGACTGCACTCCCGCAAAACCCTCGAGACCACTTTATGCAACATGGAAATCAGATCGTGGCTGGAATAAAATCTACAAGGTGGAAATGCTGGTGGGTTGCTTTAACATGAACCATATAGCAGCAGAGAAACAAGATTGTTTTCCAAAATGAAACGTTCAATGGAAGCAAAGTGTTGGATGATGCTTTACTGCTAATTTGGACGTGGCTAAAAGTAATGGAAAAAGATTTTGTATTGCATTTCAATCAATGGTCCTCTAACCTAAGTGTAGGGTTCTGAACCTAGGATGGAAGGGTAGGGACTGGATTTTTGTAACAGGGTTTGTGGAGCTGGTTTGGGTCCTTGTATTCACCTCTGAACCAGCTGGTCACATAACCACTGCTTGTACTTTTAGTACCTCTGGTACTCCCAGTATTAATACAATATACATATTTTTGCTGAGCAAAAAAAAAAAAAAAGGACTAAATCCCAAGTTTTGTTTTTCAGAAGAGCATCATACTCTAGCTGCATTGCAGCACACCAATTAGAATTCCCAATCCTGCTTTACAGTCTTAGGTTCAGAATTGAGTGAGAAACAATGAGGGATGAAGTCTAGGATTGTGAATCCCAGACTTGGACCCGGTCTGCATAGGATGAGTGTCAATAACTGGTGCAGGATTAGAGATAGAGACAGACTCAGAAGATGGTAGTGGTGAGGTGGAGGATTCTGAAGTCTGAGGTTGCAAAGTAGATGACTCAAAAGTGTGAGGGTGTGAACTTGAGGATTCGGAATGTTGAGAAACAGGATTTGATACTGAAGGAGAGTTGACAGGAATGGGAGAAAAACCAGGGGGAACACTTGGTGCAGTAGAAGAGTGGGAAGAAAGCAAGAGGGTAAGCCATCAACAAACAACAAAAATCAACCACATCCCCCCCTATACATGAGACCTGCTCTAATATTGCTGGTCCAAATGTGGTATAGTAATTCAAAGTCTTTTTCTAAATTTCTAAATTTCTAAGCCACAACCAAGCAAAATATATTGCCTCCTCCAGTACTTGCTGACCCTCAAAAACATGGTTAGAGAAGCAAACTCTATTCCTATGATTCCATACATGCCAAGTTAAAGCGGCCCATATAGGGTGCCATCTTTCCTGAAAAACTCCAGCCATGTTGCCATACGAAATTTAGAGAAAATTCCCTCTCAGTGTTGCTGGTAGTGCAGTGGACACCTCCAGCCAGGAAAGACTCCCATCACAAAGGCATCACCTTTTGACACCCAAAAAGTAAGTGTGATGCATCCTCTTCCCGTTCTGAACAAAGCGGACATTGGTAGTCATCTAAGGTTATGTTCCTTCTCCGGAGATTACATCTGGTAGGTAAATCCGTCTCTAATTAGCCTCCATAAGAAATTTGCAACCTTGCTAGGGATCTTGGTTTTCCACAGTTTGCTGAACAAAACGTCATCATCATCATTCTGATCGTTTAAATCCTCGCACATAGAGTAATACGCACTACTGACTCTGTATTCACCGCAAGAGTCTCCAAGCCACAACCACCTGTCCTGCTGATGTGGTGCAATTTGAATTTGCTCCACATCACTCAAAAAGTTTGATGCCGCTCCCGCCTCCCCCTCCATGAGATTTCTCCTCCACAATAAGTTTCATTCCCATTTCCCATCAATTAAGGCCCCCATATACTGAATATACTGCTGCTGTTGCATTGACATACAATATAATCTAGTATATTTATCTCTAAACGACACTCCACCCTCCAACCAGCCATCTTCCCAAAACCTCACCCTCAATCCGCTACCAATTTTCCACTTAATCCCCTCTTTAAACCACCTTCCATCCTCACCAGCTCCACAAATAGCACTTAAATCCCTCCACCAAAAAGATTCCTTGTTACTTCACCGTTCCTCATCCAAATTCCTCCTCCCACCATACTTTGAATATAAAATTCTAGCCCATAATTCCCCTTGGTGATGGAATAAATTCCAACGCCACTTTCTGACCAGAGCAAGGTTAAACTTCTTCAAAACCCAAACCCCCAAACCACCCTTCTCCTTTGGTAAGCAAATCATCTCCCAATTGACGCAAGGTATCTTCCTCTCTTCCAATTGCCCTCTCCCTCCCCACAAAAACCTTCATTGTAATTCCTCCAATTTTGTCACCACCATATTTGGAACCCTGAAAAAAGAAAAGAAAAAAATAGGAATCGAGTTTAGGACTGACTTTATCAAAATCACCCTTCCCCCGAAGGATGAAAATCTTTGTTTCCGTCTATTTAGTCTCCTCTCTCACTTGTCAACAATCGGGTCCCACGTCTCACTTCGCCTTGGATTGGCTCCAATTGGAAGCCCCAAATAGGAGAAAGGCATCAACAACAATCTGTAAGAGAGAGAAGAGAGAATGAGAGATAGAGAGAGAGAGATCTCGTGAGAGAGGGAGACACAGAGTGAGAGAGAGAGAGAGGTCTCGTGAGAGAGATACACACAGAGAGCATGAAAGAGGGAGAGGGAGAGGCTATGACTTTGGGAGAACGAGGGAGAGGGGAAAGCACTATCCTAGAGAGTATACGCGTCGTCATAGGGATCTTGGTGATAGGACCAGAGGCAGAGCCTCTCCTAAACCACACAGAAGATGGACAAGAAGGTGGCAAAGCAAGGGTCGAAAGGAAAAATCATCTTTCGGGATGCACTTCAATAACTGTAAGCGGGACAATGCTGGTGATGAAGAAGGAGCATGGACAAAGGTGGTTAGTAAAAAGACTACGAAAGATATGAAGAAGACCCTGAAGGTTGACAATCCGACGCAAAACCAAGTGGTTAGGGGCCAACATACACGTTTCTATCTGAACTGGAGGGACAAGGAGGACATTACGTCATACTACTTCACCCATTTTCCAGAGGAAGCTGATGAAGGGTTACTGTGGAAGCACTTTAAAAAATGGGGTGATGTGAGAGAAGTCTATATAGCGAAAAGGCGCAATAGGGAGGGTAGAAGATATGGTTTTATGCGGTTCAAGGGAGTTTCGGACGCAAGAGGGTTGGAGGTGAAGCTGGACAACATTTTCATCAATGAACACAAATTGTTTGTCAACTTACCCAGGTTCACGAGGTCAGCTCAGACTGAAGGGAAGCAGCAAAACACTGGCTTTGGAAGAAACATCAATACTACCACTTCTAAATTTTGCGTTGAACCTATCGATCCCAGCCGGAGATCGTACGTGGTGTCTAATGGGAAGTCTTCAGGACATATGACGAGCAAAGCAAGCGTTGTACCTACTATAACGATTACCCCGTCTGCAGGTACGGGACTTTGGTGTAAGGATTCATGGGTGGGGAAGTTAAAGGAGTTTATGGCAGTTGATACCATAGAGGATCGTGTCGCCTGGGAGTTGGGGTACAATGTTCGTACCAGATTTCTTGGAGACGACATGATTCTCCTCTCTGGGTTATCGGACGATAAAGCTGAACTCATCATCCAAACGGAGAAAGAAGACGGCAACTCACTCTTCTACGCGTTGGAGAAATGGAAACCGGGGTGCCGGTCTAACAATAGGGTGGTTTGGATTCAAGCATGGGGCTTTCCGTTGGAGGTCTGGGAACTCGTACACTTCAAGAAAGCTGTCTCCTCCATTGGCGACGTCATTGAGCTGGATGATGACACAGAGGACCGACGAAGACTTGACCGAGCACGGATGCTGGTGAGGACACCCCTCCCACCGTCCATAAGGAGCGAGGTTGTTGTGCGGGTGGGTGGTTTCGAATATCGGGTGCGGCTCGTGGAGGAGATAGGGTCATTTGATGGGCTGAAGCGGAATGGTATGTCTCCGTCCGACGAGTGGTCGGAGGTGATAACCTCGGACGACGGAGGAGAATCTGGCGGCGCCGACGACGATGATAAGGAAACCAACTTTTCCTCCTCGCCGGAGTTATCCACTAAGACGGGTCTTGCCTTTAACCGCTGGTCAGGGGAAGAGCCAGTTGGGTATTGCCGCGATCCAATGGGTAATACTCAATATCGTGTTAACCATCGGGAAGAGGCAGAAAGCACCGACAAACAGAGCAGTGAACTCGTTTTGGCAAAGGTTGACCTTGAACTTAGCAGGGCAGTAGCGGATACCCAGAAGGATTGCATGAAGATGGTAGCCTGCAACGTGGCTCAGACTGCTGCCTTAAAAGAAAACATCCTAGAAGGAAATTATTTGAACGAAAGTGATAAAGTGAGTTCTGAAGGCTATTATTATGGGGAAGCAGAGGGAGAAATAAGGTGTTTTCAACCTCATTCGGATTTGAGCCCCAATCAGATTTCTGAAGGTGTTGGGCCTACTCATACATTCGGCCCTACAGCCCAACCCTCTATACAGATAGTGGACAAATATTCCAGAGTCTACGTTAGACAAAAATACCCCCCAAATAAACCCAGCAACTTGCAATCTGTGGAAAAGCAGTCCCAAGTTCAAAAAGCAGACAAGGACAGGGAGACTATCATTCATAACTGCATTAAAACACATAACCCGAGCCAGCTTGAGTCAAATAACAAGCTAAAAAGCAAGATCACAGGTAACACAGAGGTGATGGAGGAGGCCCATCAATTATGGGAGGTTGGACAAAGTTTAGGCATGGAGGCTGAAACAGACCACTCTGTTTTCATTCAACACTATGCTGATATGGAATCCAATGATCAAAAGGAAGCTATGGAGTTGGGAAATAGGACAACCCATAGATGAATATTTTATCCTATAACATCAGAGGGTTGGGTAGAGGCATTAAATGGGCCTCTATCAGGAATTTAGTTGGGAAGCATAAGGTGAATCTTCTTTGTTTGCAGGAAACTAAGAGGGATTCTCTGGATAAGGCAGCTGTTCAGGCCTTGTGGGGAGACCCAGATTTTGCTTGGGAATGGTTCCCAGCTGTGAACACTGCTGGGGGGATGTTATGCATTTGGAATAATAACAATTTCAAGGTTGATTATAGATTTTCAGAAAAGGGGTTGATTCTGCTGGAAGGGGTTTGGTTGGCTGAGTTGACAAGAGTGGTCGTGGCTAATATTTATGCTCCCTGTGATTTAGAAGGTAAGAGACAGCTTTGGCAGTCTTTGAGCACAAGGAAGCTTCAATCTCAGGTGGAGTATTGGTGTCTTGTAGGGGATTTTAATTGCATTAGACACCCCTCTGAGCGAATGGGTAGCAATCATAGTAACTCAGATTCTAATCTGATAACTGAGTTCAATGATTGGCTTCATGACATGGAGGTTGATGATATCCCCTGTGTGGGCAAGCACTTTACATGGTTTAGGCCAAATGGCACCTGTAGAAGCAAATTGGATAGGGTGCTGATCTCTGATGCTTAGTTATCTAAGTGGCAGGACTCTTCTCAATTCATCCTTCAAAGAAATTATTCTGATCATTGTCCTATATTTTTACAATCTAAAAGTATTGATTGGGGCCCTAAGCCTTTTAAGGTGTTTGATGGTTGGCTAATGGATAAAGAATTTTTCAAGGTTGTGAGGGACTGCTGGTCTGAAGCTCAGCCTATTGGGTGGGGTGGATATGTGCTGAAATGTAAACTGCAGAACCTTAAGCAAAGACTGAGAAATTGGAGCAAAGATAACTATCGAGATATGGGTAATAAAGTTAAGCAGATTCAGCTGAAGCTAAATGATCTGGAAAATTCTCTTTCAGCACAACCCTCTGCTCAGCAAATTCAGGATCTCAAGAAGACTCAAGCAGAGCTGTGGGAGAAGGCTACTATTCATGAGTCTTTTGTAAGACAGAAGTCTAGAAGCAAGTGGATTAAAGAGGGAGACAGCAACTCAGCTTTTTTTCACAGAGTCATCAATTGAAGGTTCTTGGGTAGAAAACCCTAATAGAATTAAGGCTGAAGTATTGCATCACTTCCAGAGCAGATTTTCTGAGCCTCTTTTGCTTAGACCCAATTTAGATGGAGTTGTTTTTTCTGTCCTGGACCCATTTCAGAGGGATCTGATGGTGGAACCTTTTAGAGAAGAGGAGATATATTCTGCAGTGTGGGCTTGTGGCAATGATAAAAGCCCAGGGCCTGATGGGCTGAACTTTAGATTTATAAAGCAGTTTTGGAAAGAGCTGAAACCTGATTTCTTAAGGTTTCTAGCAGAATTTCATGTGAATGCTACTTTTCCTAAGGGCCTCAATTCTTCTTTCATTGCTCTTATCCCTAAGATCAAGGACCCTCAATCTATTAATCACTTTAGACCTATATCCCTCATAGGATGTGTTTACAAGATTGTTGCAAAAATCCTTTCTAATAGGCTAAGTAAGGTTCTGGATCACCTTGTGGATGAAAGACAGTCAGCTTTTGTTAAGGGTCGTCAGCTGTTACATGGAGTTCTGATTGCTAGTGAGGTAGTTGAGGAGGCTAGGAGCAAAAGAAATCTTGCTTAGTGCTTAAAGTGGACTTTGAGAAAACTTATGACTCTGTGTCCTGGCAATTCATTTTTTATATGATGAGGAGAATGGGGTTCCATGAAAGGTGGATTGGTTGGGTTAAAGGCTGCCTTTCTTCAGCTTCAATATCCATCCTTGTAAATGGTAGTCCGACTGAGGAATTTAAGCCTCAAAGAGGTTTGAGGCAAGGGGATCCTTTGGCCCCTTTTTTATTTGTTTTGGCTGCTGAAGGGTTATCAGGTTTGATGAGGGAAGCAGTCTCTAGAAACTTCTTTCACAGCTTTTTGGTAGGGAAGAATAAAGTCCCAGTGAACATGCTTCAGTTTGCGGATGATACAATCTTTTTTGGGGAAGCTTCTATGGATAATGTTAGTGTTATCAAGGCTATTCTTAGAAGCTTTGAGATAGTCTCTGGTCTGAGGATCAACTTTGCCAAGAGCCAGCTGGGAGCAATTGGTCAATCTGATCAGTGGATCAGATCTGCTGCTGATCTCCTAAATTGTGGTCCCCTGCAGCTTCCTTTCTGCTACCTAGGGCTGCCTATAGGTGTCAATCCGAGAAGGAAGATGGTGTGGGAACCTATCATCAACAAATTTGAGGCTAGACTGAACAAATGGAGGCAGAGAAGCATATCCATGGCTGGTAGAATCACCCTAATTAATGCTGTCCTAACAGCTCTGCCATTGTTTTACATGTCTTTTTTCAGGACTCCTTCAACAGTGATCAACAAACTCATCTCCATTCAAAGAAAGTTTCTTTGGGGTGATAATCAAGAAGGGAGGAAGATAGCTTGGGTGGCTTGGAGTCAAGTGTGTGCAGCTAAAGAGAGGGGAGGTCTTGGAGTTAAAGACATTACAGCTTTTAACAAAGCCCTCTTAATCAAATGGAAATGGATGATGTTTCACTATCCAGATCAATTGTGGAACAGAATTTTAACTTCCAAATATGGGGGATGGAGAGGTTTAGAAGGAGGGGCCCACAAGGAAGCATTTCTCTTGCTGGTGGTCTGATTTAAGGTCTACAATTAATCACAGCAGTATGGCAGATGTGTCCAGCCAATTCATTTGGAAGCTGGGTAGGGGTGATCAAATTCTCTTTTGGGAGGACTCTTGGGTGGAAAGAGGGATTAGGTTAAAAGATAAGTTCCCGGAATTATACCATCTCTCATCTCAGAAATTTCACACAGTGGCAACTATGGGAACCTTCTGTGAATCTGGGTGGGAATGGAGCTTTTCTTGGAGGCGAAATCTGTTTGATAGTGAAATGGGAAGAGCCTCTGAGTTTATTGATCAAACTGCTGCAATTAGGCCTTCTACAGCTTTAAAAGATTCTTGGTTATGGGGAGCTGACTCAAAAGGAATTTTTTCCACTAATTCTGCCTACCTTTATATTAAAGCTGATCATCTTAATGAAGATCAATGTCTTGGTTTCCAGCACTTATGGAACATCAAAATCCCTCCTAGAGCCCTAGTATTTGCTTGGAGGCTTCTATGGGACAGATTGCCCACTAAGGATAATCTACTTAGGAGGAATGTCACTATTGATAATGACCTGTGCCCTTTTTGTCAGAACAAAACTGAATCTGCCTCCCACCTATTCTTCTTGTGTCCTAAAGTTATGCCTCTATGGTGGGAATTCAGCTCATGGGTAAAGGAACCTAGAGTGCTTCATTGGAGACCTTTGGATAACTTCATCCAGCATTTCTCTACGGCAGGACTGAAAGACACCAACAGAAAGTGGAAAATCTGGTGGATAGCAGCTACAACATCAATATGGAATCTTAGAAATGACATTATCTTCAACAATCAGCCTTTTGTCATCTCTAAATTGGTGGATAATACAATTTTCCTCTCTTGGTCCTGGATGAGGGGGTGGGAAAAGGATTTTCATGTTCCTTTTCACCAATGGTCCTCAGCTATGGCAGTAGCTTTTAAGTAATGTTTGTCTTGTTGGGATGGGTTGTTTGGTTTTTGTTGGGTTGGTAGCTTCTGGTTTTTGCGGTTTGTTTCAGGAGGCTCTAACTCCTGTGGTTTGTTATAGTACCTCTGGTACTTTGTATCTTCTATCTTTAAATTAATATATTATATTTTTGGCCGTTCAAAAAAAAAAAAAAACAATCTGTAATTCAAAGCTGTAGAAGCATGTTGCACCCACTCATCCGACATCCCAAAAGCCCCAAAGTAACTTTTTGCGAAATTAATCTTCAAGTCGGAGACCATCTAAAAGCTTCTCAACATAGTTTTAATGGCAATAACATTTTGTATTGTTGCATCACCAAAGAAAATAGTATCATCTGCATACTGGAGGATACTGATCTCCACTTTGTTTCTTCCCACCAAGAAACCTTTGTACAGATTTTTTTTTCTGCGCCTCCCTCATCAGACCTGTCAAACCCTAAACTAAAATATTAAAAAGGAAAGGGGCTAATGGGTCCCCCCTGTTGGAGTCCCCTTTGGGGTGAGAACTAATCAGTAGGACTCCCATTTACAAGGACTGAGACTGAGGAAGTTTGAGGCACCTCTCAATCCAGCTAACCCACTTAGCATAGAAACCCATACGTCTCATCATGTACAGAAGGAACTCCCAACATACAGAATCGTAAGCCTTCTCATAATCTACTTTAAAAATTAAACAGTTCTTTTTGCACCTTCTAGCTTCTTCTACAACCTCATTAGCAATGACAACACTGTGCAATAGATATCTTCCATCTATGAAAGCACTTTTTCTTTCATCTATAAGAGCCGGCATCACCTTCTTGAGCCTCTGTGAAAGAATTTTGGCTACAATTTTATACACACAGCCTACTAAAGATATAGGCCTATATTCATTTAGGCTTTGCGGGTCATTAACTTTAGGAATCATTGCCAAGAAAGAGGCGTTACTGCCCTTTGGGAAAATCCCATTTGAGTGGAACTCCCCAAGAAAACAAAGCACGTCTGTCTTTATAACAGACCAAAATTCTTTTATGAATTTGAAATTCAGTCATCTGGCCCTGGACTCTTCGAACTGCTACAGTCCCACACAGCTGCCCTCACTTCAGTCTCCTCAAACAGAGCTACCAAAACCAAATTAAGCCCCTCATCAATAACATTAAAAACAACTCCATCCAGCCCTGGTCTCACCTCTGAAGGCTCTAAGAATCTATTCCTGAAAAAGTTCAGCACTTCATCTTTCACATTGGCTGGGTCATCCATCCAAACCCCATTAACATGAACTCCTCTCAACATGTTGGAACACCGCTTCCAATTTACCACCATGTGGTAATATTTTGAATTACAGTCACCTTGTTTCAGCCACATTACCCTGTCAAGTCTGCTCCTCGCCTGCCCATTAGGTCTGAGTGTATTTATGGCCTGGCCCAAACACGGAACATCTTCGACCCACATGTCAGCTATCCCAGTATTAAACTCTCTTGCTTCACTCCCCCCATTCTCCCTTTGACTGATGCCAACTCTTTCAGTCTGCCTCCTAACACTATTGTAGTCTCCCGCAAGGCACCACATGGATCCTCTTACTCGCTGTCACATGGCAAGTAAATATTAACCAACGTAATTCTCTCCCCTTCACCCCTCCTAAAACCTTCTAGTAGAATAAAACCATTACCAATTATTCTCCTTTCCTCCGTAAAAGTCGCATCACTCCACACGCATAAAATCCCCCCTGCACTGTTAACTGCTGGACACTCAGCCCACATGACATCCTGATCCCCCCACAGTAATTGACAAACATGTTTTTCTAACCTATCCCTTTTGGTTTCCTGTAAAAAGAGCATATCCACCTTTTCTTTCATAGCCAGCTTTCTAAAGGTAATTTTAGAGTCATTAGGTGATACAAAGGAAGAGGAACCAGCAGCAGAAATACTTACACCTTCATCATTTCCTATTAAAATTTGATTTGGTCCATCAACAACAACAACAACAACAACGCCTTATCCCACTAGGTAGGGTCGGCTACATGGATCAACTTCCGCCATAATGTTCTATCAAGTACCATACTTCTATCCAAACCATTAATTTCGAGATCCTTTTTTATAACCTCTCTTATAGTCTTTTTGGGTCTTCCTCTGCCTCGAATTGTTTGTCTTCTCTCCATCTGGTCTACTCTCCTCACTACAGAGTCTACCGGTCTTCTCTCTACATGCCCAAACCACCTAAGTCTATTTTTCACCATCTTCTCTACAATAGGCGCTACTCCAACCCTCTCTCTAATAGCTTCGTTTCTAATTTTATCCTGTCGAGTCTTACCACACATCCACCGCAACATCCTCATCTCCGCTACACCTACTTTATTCTCATGTTGGCTCTTGACCACCCAACATTCTGTTCCGTACAAAATCACCGGTCTTACCGCAGTCCGATAAAACTTTCCCTTTAGCTTGATCGGTACCTTTGCATCACATAACACCCCCGATGCTTTTCTCCATTTCATCCATCCTGCTTGAATGCGATGATTCACATCCCCTTCAATTTCCCCATCATCCTGTATTATAGACCCAAGATATTTAAACCGTGTGACTTGAGGGATAATATGGTCTCCTATTTTCACCTCTGAGTTAGAAACCCTCCTTCTTTTGTTGAACTTACATTCCATATACTCCGATTTGCTTCTGCTTAGGCGAAAGCCATGTGTTTCTAGAGCTCGTCTCCAAGTTTCCAACCTCTCATTCAACTCCTCCCTCGACTCTCCAAGGAGGACTATGTCATCTGCAAAAAGCATGCATCTCGGCGCTATCTCTTGGATTTGTTTCGTGAGGACATCCAGAATTAAGGTAAAAAGGTAGGGGCTAAGGGTTGACCCTTGATGTAAACCAATTGTGATGGGAAAATCGTCTGACTCTCCACCCTGTGTCCTAACACTAGTCGATACCCTATCATACATATCTTGGATAGCTCGAATATATGCAACCCTAACCCCTTTCTTCTCTAGAGCTTTCCACAAAATCTCTCTAGGCACTCTATCATACGCTTTCTCCAAGTCAATAAAAATCAAGTGCAAGTCTTGTTGGGCCATGCGATATTGCTCCATCACCCGCCGTAATAAATAAATCGCTTCCATGGTCGACCTTCCCGGCATGAAACCAAATTGATTCTCAGTAACTTGAGTCTCCTTTCTTAATCTCCGTTCGATCACTCTTTCCCATAATTTCATGGTATGACTCATGAGCTTGATTCCCCTATAATTTGCACAATTTTGTATATCCCCCTTGTTCTTATAGATTGGCACTAACGTGCTTCTCCTCCATTCCTCCGGCATGCGTTTTGACCTCATAATTTCGTTAAAGAGTTCCGTGAGCCACTCAAGACCTCTATCTCCAAGAGTTTTCCACACTTCAATAGGTATGTTGTCTGGCCCCACCGCCTTACCATTACTCATTCTTTTCAACGCTTCCTTTACTTCCTGTTTCTGAATCCGACGATAGTACTTATAGTTCCGGTCCTCTTCTCTTGTGTCTAGACTGCTAGAGTCATATCCATATCCATCATTAAATAAGTTGTGGAAATACGCCTTCCACCTTTCCTTGATATCTTTTTCATGCACTAAGACTTTGCCTTCTTCATCCTTAACACACTTTACTTGATCCAAATCTCTAGTCTTCCTCTCTCTACCCTTAGCAAGCCTATATATAGATCTTTCTCCGTCCCTGGTTCCTAGAGCTTGGTATAGTCCGTCAAAAGCTTGGGCTCTTGCCTCACTCACCGCCTTTTTGGTTTCATTTCTAGCTATCTTATACTTATCCCAAGTTTCAGAATTTCTACACCTAGACCACTCCTTGAAACACTCCTTTTTTACTCTAACTTTGCTCTGAACATTTTCATTCCACCACCACGATTCTTTACCCCTAGGTCCAAAACCTCTAGACTCACCCAACGTCTCTTTAGCCACTTTAATAATCTCTTGGGACATCTTGTTCCACATATCATTTGCACTTCCTTGTGATTGTCCACACCAACCCTCCCATATCTTTTGTTGGAAGATTCCTTGTTTCTCACCCTTCAAGTGCCACCATTTGATCCTTGGTGCTACCAGAGGACTTCTTCTCTTTGCCCTATCTCTAATTCTTACATCCATAACCAAAACTCTATGTTGGGTAGTCAAGCTCTCTCCCGGGATAACTTTACAGTTCAAGCAATACTTCCTATCAGACTTCCTGATAAGGAAGAAATCTATCTGAGAACATGTCCCTCCACTTTTGTAAGTGATAAGATGTTCCTCTCTTTTCTTAAACCATGTATTGGCTATAGAAAGATCCAAAGCCTCCGAAAACTCCAAGATGGATTTACCCTCCCCATTCATCTCCCCTAGGCCAAAACCCCCATGCACCCCCTCAAAACCTCTAGCCACGCTACCTACATGTCCATTGAGATCCCCTCCTAGGAAAACTTTCTCTCCTTGGGGTATATCCTGAAGTACCCCTTCTAGATCCTCCCAAAATTTTACCTTAAAGTGTTCTGCTAACCCAACCTGAGGTGCGTACCCACTAATAACATTAAAGGTATCATGTCCCACTACCAATTTTAAGACTATGATACGATCTCCTACTCTTCTTACATCCACGACATCATTCTTCCACTCCTTGTCCACAATAATCCCTACCCCATTTCTTGATCTGATTTTTCCGGTATACCACAGCTTAAATCCCGAGTTGTCTAATTCTTTCGCTTTTTCACCTGTCCACTTAGTTTCTTGTAAGCACATAAAATTGATCTTCCTCCTCACCATAACATCCACTATTTCCATAGATTTTCCAGTAAGTGTGCCTATATTCCATGTACCAAAGCGAATCCTCCTGTCATGAACTAGCTTCTTTACCCACACCCGTTCACGAAAATGTGGGAACCCTTGCTTACTTTTCACTACATCCGGGCGGCGATGCAGCGGCCTTGATTTGGTCCATCAAAGTGACTAAAGTGTTTGATATTCTGAAGTTCACCAGTCACATGGAAACTAGCACCAGAATCCGGAATCAAAGTGGAGTTGGCATTGCCTTGAGATCTGGAATTAGTATTCATTGCACTTGGCTGTGTTGAAGCTTGAGCAGCAGTTCCAGACTTTGAATTGGGATTGATCCAAGTGTTAGAGGTTCTGACAGATCCAGAGGTGTAGGGAATAGATTGAAGTGTAGTTGGATCAAAGAAGATGAAGGATTCGTGAGGTTGATAACTCATGTCAGAACAGAAATGGCAAACATTCAGTGTGACCATACTTAAGACAATCTGGCACTGAAAGTTGGCAAATCAGCCACCACCATGACCTTTTCTGGAACTACCACCACTGCGACCAAAGCCACCACTAATGCCACAGTAGTCACTAAAACCACCATGGTTACCACCGCTGCAACCATACGAACTACAAAAACCACCGGAATCAGCAGATTTGTATGAATTAGGGTTCGAATATCCCTGAGTATAGTTCAGTGAAGGAGAACTAAGACATTGAGTTTCCTTGTTGTAACGAACAAGGCGAGTCTCATGACTGTAGTAGAGTAGTGCCTCAATTTCGGCAATGGAAGGCGTGCGCTTCTTGCTCTCAATAACAGAGACAATCAGCGCATAATCGGAAGGAAGTCCTTCAAGAAGCGCATCGACGTACTCTTCGTGACCAACCGGCACTCCAACACTGGTGAGCTCATCAACAAATCCTTTGATCTAGCGCAAATATTCTTCAATTGTCTTTCCTTTGAGCATAACCGTGCACATCACAGTTTGCAATTGGCACGCACAAGACTTCGTCTGAAGATTGAAGTACTCGTGAATCTTCTCCCAAATTTCATAGGAGTGGTTCGATCCAAGCACTCGTGGTAGAACAGACTTCGAAAGTGTTGATTGGAGCCAAACAAGTAGCGTTTGGTCCTAAACTTCCCACACTTCATACGCAGGATTGACTTTATCAGCTTCACGATCTTCTTTGGTGAGATATTGCAGCGGAACAACCGGATTCACCACAAATTGTTGCAGCTTGTGCGACTTGATCATAGGCTCAACATGCTATCTCCAGTGGAGATAGTTCGAATCATCGAGCTTCTCACTCTCAGCAATGGAGTTAGGAAATGACTGAGAAACAGAGTTCTGAGACATGGAAGCCATGGACGAGAAGATTAGAAGCTTTGTGGAGAAGAAGACCCAGAAATTTTGAAGAGGGGAAAAGCTTCGAAAAATGGCTCTAGATACCATCTAAGATAATATGAGAGAGAGAGAGAGAGAATTTGCGTAATAGAATGAATGAATCTCATTTCATTAACTTGAAAGAAAGTTAGTTACAAAAGAGATATTTATAGCTTTCTAAACTAAGAGTAGTACAGCTGTCAATAGCTGTACATTCCCTAAGTAGAAGCTGCTGTTAGCAAAGGCTAACAACTCTAACTAAACCGTTTGAACAGTTTTACATTCATATACTCTAATACGATACCATCTCAAAAAGCAGATTATGAGCCTAACTCAACTCTACAAAGTTGAGTCTAAACCCACATTCTAAGATGGTATTAGAGTTTATCCTAGATCCATTAAAAAGCCACAATAGAATATATAAGTGGGAGGAAACCCTCACCCCATGAGCTAGCTTTTGAGGTTGAGTTAGGTCCAAACCCACATTCTAAGAGAGCATAACAATGAAATCATAAAGGAGGTTTCTTTGGCAAAACAGCTGATTTGAAACAGGTTAAGTATTTGGCTTCCACTCAATGTAAAGCATATGGTCATTTTAGGGGGGCTTACATTCAATGTAAAGCAAATTCATCAAACTCATTTTAATTTCTTCTTTTATCTTACTGAACTTCTATAAATTTTTTTAAAAAAAAATCATCTATCTAACTTTCTTTTCTTTCTTACCAAATAAATACTCTACCCTTTATCTTCTTTTTTATTTTCCTACTCTAAAACTTTTAACACAATACTTTCTTCAATTTAGAAATTTGGCATCTCTGTACCGTAGCATACAGATTTGGATTTCACAGTTCTTACACTTAGCAGAAGTATGTGCCTTATTTTAACTAAATTCCTACACCTAAAAGAAATGACTAGCTTCATTTCCAATACCTTTTTTTTCATTCTACCAAAAGTGACAAGGTTTTCCTTGAAATTGAATTGAATAACTACACGTCAACAATATTGACAGTTCACCATCAACACCTTACTAAAATTACCAACGGAAAGTGCAATTTCTCAAGAAATGTCTACTAAGCACTGTCTTTTAAGCTGTAATAGATATATTCTACCATCACACGACCAACATTTTACTTGAAATGTCATTTTATTTTCTTTCAAGTTATAAACAGAATATAAACATACCTTAGTCGATGCCTATTGCAGGCTGTGAAGAAGGCAACAAACCCATAGAGTATGCTCTTGAGAGCACGGAAAATCTGGAAAAGGAAATAGAAAAAAAAAAAACCTAACAATCAGGAAAGTCTTTAATGAAATCACTGACATCCAAAATACTATTGATATACCATCTTACAACCTGGGAAAAAAGGTCATTCCAAAGAGTTCGCCACATAGAAACTTCAGAAGCACTGACTGTTGCTTCAGAAGATGCTGCAAACTGGAAAATCCTACTAACAAACTGCCACGTGTTGCCAAGCATATTACAAATGTGTGAACATATGGAAGCCACAAAACCGAATATCACCAGGACAAGACGAACAGGAGCATATAGGAATTCCCAGAGAACCCAAAATAAAGGATATAAGATACAAGTAGCTGCAGTATATATCAGAAAGAGTAAAAGCAAGCAATTAGTAGAATATCATATGACAATTTATGTTGGCAAAAACAAGGCTAAATTTAACAATTAACAAACATGACCAGAAAACTAAAACATATGATGACTTACCAATGCTCCAAACAACATTGAGGACAAACCAAAATGGTGAAAAGAGCAGCTCCAGTACATTTCCCACTATATCAAAAGAAGTATCCACTACGAGCCAAATGACAGAAAAGATGCTTTCAGCTAATTCAAACAAAAACTTGAAGCTTGGGAGAAGAAATCCAAAAATCTCCACCAATGACTCTACAAGAGGTTGAACAAGAAAGGAAAAAAATGATCGCATGGTATGTGTAAAGGCAAGAAACCACCTAACAGCCTTCTGGAAGTTATGTAGAAACAGCATTGTGCCTAAGTATTTGACCCTTGAAACCATCTCCCAAGTTTCAATCCAATCAAGAAGAGGCCCACATATACGAGATGCAGTTGCCTTGAGAACAGGAACATTTTTGTATAAATCATAGAATCCAATGAGGACAGTAACAAATGAGATCAAAAAATATAAAAGTCTTGCAAGTGGGCACATCCAAGGACGATAAAGATTGCATAACACTGGATATGACTGAAGGAAGATGACCCAAGATGGAAGACCAGCCTCCAACAAAGTAAGCAATCGCAGATCAGATACTATGACTTCCCTGAATTTAAATGGGAGGTCATGATCATTAAACCTAAATGACAGTAGAACATCACTATATTGTGTTGCTTCAACTGTATCATCTTGAGTGGTTTCAACTGTATCATCAGAAACACAGCTAAAGGTCTGAGAATAATCCAATGAGTTATCAATTTCAGCTGCCGAGTAGCTACCAACTTCAACTCCAGCACTAAAGAAATTCATTAATTTTCTTCTCTTGTTAGGTCCAGAAGGAGGAGGTGTGTGTAGCATGTCTGTTGTTTCTTCTGTATCATCAGAATATACTCCAACTTTGGTACCCAAACTATCTTCAACAGTCAGAATTCTGCAGACATTATCATCACCATCATCAACGGATACAGTGCCAGAAAAATCTTCACTAGCATCATAAAATGTGTCCCCTGTTAAAATTGCAGACAAAGAAGCAAGGTTAAAAGCTTTTACATGAAAATCTCGCCATTCCAACCCCCCCGCCCCAAACACACACACACACAACATAAAAACGGAAAATAAAATTGGATACATAGAGGAAAGATTAGGTGGGAATAAGGTCCCTCCTTTCCCTTTATTTTCTAAATTTTATAACCCTTCAAACATGGTAATATCTCTACATACTCAGGGTCCTATTATCAACATAAACCAGTGTTAAGTAAATTATATGTAGCAATTTTCTATCAGATATGTGAGTGCCTGTGTCAAGAGATGCATTGCACATCTCCATACATAAGTATATTTCTACCTGCATAAAATACAAATAGATGCATGCATCTCTTCCTACATAAGTATATTTCAACTCAAATGAAATACAAATGCTATAGACATCAAGGCTATCCTAAATTCATATGTATTATGCACACTAGGTCTGAAGGCAATGATGAGAATTGCTGTTAACACCTGAGGCGGAATCCAGGTGTTCTTTCAGAAGCAACTTTTCAGAAGGTGTTCCTGAGAACCATGAAGACATACAGTCTGCAGCTTGAGCTATACTGTCAAATTCCCATCTTTTCATCAGTTTAGCTTCTATAGCCAGTGATGTATCAGTCTGCAAAACAAACGAAATAACTCAATAAATGATAGTGTAGACAGTAATCTGAGAAAATAACAAGAAACGTGCCAAAGAGATCAAATACCTGAAGCTCATTATAGTAGTTAATACCACGAACACTGGTCCATGCAACTTCAAATACAATAAAGCCATACAGAGTTCTATGCAATTCACTGCTCAATTGTAAAGAATTCCTTAGGTTTTTCACAGGCAACAAAACTTTCTTTCTTGATAACATCACTGCTTCAATCAACGAGAACCATCTCATAAATTTCTTTGGTTTGCTAGAGCTTGATTGAGGACAAACCTCCTTGCCTTCCTTCCTCTCTCTTCGAGATTTGGAATATGCAAATGGAGAAAGCCTTGACTGAAATAAAATAAAAAGGGTATAACTCTTATTCTAAGACAACAATTACATGCAAATCAAATAGTTGAGTTTACCAACCTTAGTAACCATCAATTGCCAAATGTGTACTCCCCGTGAACCAAGGTCACTCAACCATGGTCTGTTGTCAACCAAAATATACATTTTTTTGCTATCATTTGCGAGAAAAAGGCTAAGATCTGCAAAATAAGATTGCAAGTCTCTGCAAAATACACCACAAAGACAAAATAAGTGAGCATTACAAAAACAGAAATACAAAATAACTCTTGATCTATTTAAATACAGTAGATAACAACCAACCAGACGAGACAGAAATTTTTTGGCTAGTCAAAGAAATTTTTTAAAAAGTTGATGTGCCAAATCATTAAATCACTGTAACTGAAAGGTAAGTGGAAGGAATAACAGTTGCACTTCCAAATTTCCAATAGTCTTCCACCCGATATATATATACAAGATAATGCAAAAAGTGACTTGCAATCTACAAGCAGCTAGAACTGAAAGTTAAATGAAGACCAAAGCCAACAATGTTACTGATCAATTACATCTTCAGAAACCAGAAAACGCCCTCAATTTCAGTCAACCAGAAAACACGGTTCAGTTCATAAATTTTCAACCGATTTTAATCAATGCAGGTGAAAAAGTAACAGAGTTCAGAATACAACAACAACAAAGCTTTATCTCACTAGGTGAGGTCGGCTACATGGAGAATTCAGAATATTACCATTTTTTTTTTAAAAAAATAAACACGGTTACCATTTGCAGATATTGGCGATAAAACAGTATCCGTGAACTCAAAATTTAAAATCAAACCTACCCAACCCTTTCACCAAAAAAGTAAACAAATAAATACATTCCATCCACCATGAATTCAATAACCATGTGATCAAACAAGCCATTAAAGCTAATCATAAATACAAAAAGGAAAAAGAAAAGAAGAAGAATAACAACATACCCAATTTGCAAACTCGTAAGAGGAAAAATGCAGCGTCCATCGTCACCTTTCCCCATTAAGAAAAACAACACCCTCAAACCCCTTCTTATCACCAAAACCTGCTTCTCCAAAATTCCCACTAGCACCTGAGAAATGGGTGTTCCATGAAAACGAAGAAGAACGAAAGGCAATGGAACACGGAGCGAGTAACTTCATAACAAAGAATATAAAACAGAAAGAAAGAGAGTTAAAGGGAGGGAGGAGAAGAGTGCATAAATAAATGCGGATTTGTACAGAGAGGTTTTCTGTTGGCGATGATGCTAATTGCTAATTACTAATTTCAATTTGGTTTAGCGCAGAGACAGAGAGAATGAAAGGAGAAGCAGAGAGAGAAAGTAGTTGAACTCGTCAGGAACGAACATGTTCCCTTTTTTTTTTTTATGGAATGTTTTGTTTGTATGTGGCATGTGCTGTTAATTAAAACCTTAAAAATAGGAAGGGGTCGAGAATTCAGTGCTTGTGTCGTGTTGGGATAAAATGGGTTTTTTGCTTTCACATACGCGTGTTATCCTATTGATTTTGATTTTTATTTTTATTTTTAGAAAAATGGTCATGCAGTTACATTAAAACAAGTTTACACACTCATTTGATAATTAAACCTTTTTTCAATAAATTTTAATTTATTAATTTTATCTTATTAAAAAAAGTTGTTGGACAATTTAAACTCTCAACCTTTTTATTTCTCTTTTTACTTTTAAGCTCATTTATCAATTATCTCAATAATGTTATGTTGTCTGCATCTTTTAATCTTGAATATAAACAATAAAAATTTCTTTTTTTTTCAAATATAAATAAATCTTAATTATTTATATTTTATTTAATGAGATTCTCTTCAAAATACTCTTGTTTTAAGAGGGGAAAGGACTGTTTATGGTTAATATCAAATTTTAACAAACAATAACTTAAAAATGATACTACTTAATGAAGTTAATTAATTTTTTAATAATTATGAAATATATTTTTTTTACTTATAATTGATCAAACGGCGTATTATTCTATTAATTTGAGAGTGATCCACATGTAATATGAGTAAACCCATTTAACTTAAATAATTTTTAAAATAACAATTATTTTAATCCCTATGTCGATATGTTTTAGTAATATTTAACTATTAATTTAAAGAACTTTTAAATACTTGAAAAATTATTTAATATGATTTATAATATATTAAAGAGATTATTTAGATAACTTATTTATTTTAAAAACTATTTAAAAAGAAAACTAATTCCTTAGAAATGAAATTGATTGATTGTGTCCAAGAAAAGTGTAAACTTGATTTTAATATACGCTTATGAGTTTGGTTTACTTCATGCAGTAAGTTATTTATTATTTATTAATTTATAAATGATTATATATCTTGCGACATCAAATTTAGATTTAATATGTTTTTTATACATATAATATATCTTATGTTTGATTTATTATTTAATTTTTTATTTTACTACGTGATATTATCAGTTAGGCAGTGATGTGACAAGCTAATAGAGTTTCACATCATCACTTATAGGACTTAGACTAATGATGGGTATCAAAAGTGGAAATTTGAAAATATCTAAAAAAAATTGTTAGAAATAACTACACATAAAACCACAAATCAATATAGGGTGAATTAGTTTTAAAACAATTTAAATCAAAATCAAAGTTTTTTGCAAAACCTTTTCCATTAATCCAAGAGAGTAAGATACGTTGTAAACACCCTTATATTTTCTTTTAACAAATTATGGTTTAAACAAAGATACCAAACAAATATAAAAAAACAAGTATTAAGAACTTTAACCAATAAGTAATAAAAAGTTGAAGGAATAGAGAAAAGGATGTACACAAAATTTATACTAGTTCGATTTTTAGGAAATCTACATCTAGTTGATCCATAATAACCTATTAGGATTTTTTCACTATAATCTTTGAGTTACAACCAAACTCACAAGCAAATGCACACAACAAATGCCTAAATTCTTAAAAACCTATCAATAACTAAACCTAAATGTAGAAAACCACTACATGCACATCATTAAGCAACCTACTCAATGGAAACAAAAATTAGAAATGCAGATTAAGAAAAGATTTCACCTTATATGTGAAAAATATGAAAGTTTAAAAACATTTTATTTGTAGTATCAAATTCCCTTCATAATCATTTGCAAAGATCCATCGCACTCAATGTAAAATGATGTTATCAATATTACATTAAAAAACTAAAGTCACAGCATTAGGTATATTAATAAAAAAATAATTAATATTATATTTAAAAGTTAAAAACTACTTATTTTGAGAATTTGTTTTTAAATACGACATTTATTTTAAGATATATAAACTTTAAAATGATGTATATTTAGTAAGGCGGCGGAGAAGAGGGTAAAATAATAAATTTATGATAATTTGAGATAGAAATAAAAAAAACCCGGAAATATTTTAAGACAAAGGAAAGAAAAATGGAATACATTGAAAACATGGGAAGCGTGAGCATGAGGCTGGGAAGTGGCAGGGGCATGGCATGGGATGGGGAATTGGGGATTGTCGTGGGTCCCGCAGGAATTATTGATCGAAATTTTGCTGTTTATTTATTAGGTTGTCTTTGAGAAATTATTGTCAACGTGGATTCAATTATTAAGAGGAGAATATTACTGGTTCATGTGAATTTGTTTTTTCCTAATAAATTGTGCGCGAGCTGTCGATCTCGTTAAGATTGATAACGTAGTTTTATTTGTTTGTTTTTGTAAATTGTTTTTATTTTTTTTCTTTTTAATTAATTATATTTATATTTAAATTTTTTAAACTGAAAATAATTTTTAGTTTGAAAATACTTTGTACTATTTTTGATATTTTTAATTTTATTTGTTGTTTAAAATTAAATAAAATTGATTTAAGAGAAAGTGTTGTTAAATTTTTTTTAAGATGATACTTTACTATATATATATTTTTTATTTTTATGTATTTTTATCTTTATCACGTTTTAAGTAATGATAATTTTAATTTTTATAGATTATAGTTTGTTTAACATAGATTTTTCTCAATTATTTATGAGTCTTATTGTCCAATATAAAGAAAAATTAGAATTATATAAAAACTTTAATATAAAATAAATTTGTAAATAGATTAATAGACCAAATTAAACTTTTGAATAAATTAAATGAAACTTAAAAATAAAATCTATAACAATTAATAGAACTTTTTAAACTAATTTTTTGCTCATTCATAATCTTAATGTATGTCTATCTCTTTTAAATCACTTGTTTATTTTTATTTTTATCTTTAAATTTATATATAAATTTTAATTCTTGATTATAAAATGAAAATATAATTTATTTATTTAAATATAAGTTGAAGTGAACTTTTCCAAAAGTTTTTTTTTGGCTCAATTTGCTCGGGAATCTCTCGGTTCGCAAAGGTTGGGAGCTGTATTCAATCAATGCACTAGCAGGTTCATTGATACAAGTTTGCACGCACATGTGCGGTGGGACCGAACATGTGTAGCGTTTTTGGATTTTGTTATTCGTATAAATCGATAAGTATTAGCTAGTTTCATTGGAATTGAACGTTGATAATAGTAGGTTGGCCTTTTTTCTACCATAAAGCATGTAACAATAGTTCCCACAACTGCAACTACAAGTCAATTAGGGATCACATGTGAATTTCTCCCTCAACACAACACACTAACCACGAGAGTGTTTTTATTCCTTTGCATTTTCATTTTATTTGATTATTATAAAACATATTTGAAATTAAAAAAAAACACATGTAACTAATGACATACAAAATATTTTAAAATTACCAACAATAGAACAAAATAAATATAAATTTGAATTAATACAACAAAATTTCACAAATACAAATAATATGACATACATTCAATGTTGTTGGCTTGAGTCTACATGGTGAGGGAAATTTTTCTTTGAATGACCTATGATGAGACACACAAAACATCACTTTGGTTGACCCGGTTCTCGGATATCCATTTCGGTGTGGATATGAGTGAAGACAAGATGACCCTTAGTACTTGTTTTCTTTTCTAGATCGAGGGAGATCATTGGCTTGTGACACGGTGACCAATAGGCTTCGTTGTGCAATTCTCCAAACAATCATCTGTATATGTTGGAGACACTTTCTAACGTATACACAAGACGTATGTAGTTTTTGTAATCATGATGAGCATGCTTACAAGCAATAACAACACATGAGAACAAGGCATGTGCAACTTCTAGAATTTTCCACAGCCACACCACCTTTCATCCAACCTAACCGTGAAATCTCCAGCGGGCCAAACCTTTCTCGGGTTTATTGCCTCTTAGACTAAGAATCATGTGTCGTGTTGATCGAACTCAAGAACATTGTGAGTGTTTGCCTTTCTAAGTCGTCTTGGATGGCCTTGTTTAGTACTTCCTTATAAACTTGGCTAGATGCAAGCATTGTTGCGGCTTCTCTCCCTCTTTTGTTGAACAATGCATTACACCTTACATATGTGGATTTTACTAGCGCACCTATTGGCAGATTTCTTAATTTCTTGATTGGTGTCATGTGCCCCTAGTGTTGGCCACCATCCCACGCAAGAATCTATTTTTCTCACAAAATCTCACTGAGCCAATTAATTGCTCGGTCAACATCTACTTCCTCCCTCAGCATGTTGTAGTAGTAATTGAACATAGGCTCCATCTTTGCATATGTTGAGTAGTTATAAACAGAATTTTATTATTGTGAATAATATAAAATGAAGTGACATTAAATATGAAGAGAAAGAAGTTTGGCACTCACCCACATTGATAATTAATTTTTTGATGTAATTGTTCTTGTACCTCATGTAATTTTGCGCAATGTGTCGAATACAAAACACATGCACAGAGTTTTGCGTTATCCACCTACTATCATGTCTTGAGTAGGCACTTTTGATTGACTCGTGCCTATTTGAAATCAAACACAGACCATGTTGTGGGGTGACATGCCTTTTTATATTTTCGAGAAAGAACAGCCATGCTCTTGCTGATTCTCTCTTGACAACAACAATGACTATTAGAAGGATTTTATTGTTGCCATCTTGGGCAACTACCACAAGGAGGGCTCCCCTGTACTTACCGTACAACCATGTTCCATTGACCTAAACTATGTGTTTGCAATATTGAAACTCATCGATACACGGTATGAAACCTCAAAAAAGACAATAGAACATGATGAAACCCTCTATTGGTTGACCTCTTTGTGGTGGCATTAGCAGTGTTTCCTTCTCCACCACCAACCAAGAAAAAATTGTTGCATAGCCTGCAACAATCTCGGTAGATTGTGGTACGATCTTTCCCAGTCGTCGTAGATGCCTTTAATAGCCTTTTGCTTTGCTAACCATGCTTTGTGGTATGTGGTAGTGTATCCTTCAGTTCTTTTGATATGTGTTATCAAGGTTGGCACTGAAGTTGATGGATCATTTTCGATCAAGTTATGGATGCTTTTACTAATTAGCAAATATGACAGTTTTGCACGATCTTGTGAGATTGAAGGATTTGAATAGGGTTCACAAAGATTTCTTATTTCCCACTGCTTGGACTCAAGGATGAATGATGCCCTGCACCTCCAAGCACAACTATCATCATTACAAATGACAATTAGCTTTGTTGGGTTTGATAGATGTGTCTTATCGTTAGCTTCTTTACTCACATGATACAACTACAAAGCATTTTGTACGTCTTGTTTTGTCAGGAAACACATTCCTTTGAAGGAGTTCCCATTGGATGTTGGACTTCCTTCGTCATCCAAGCTATGCCTCTATTCAAAATCTTGAAAATAGGATTCTTTAAAATTTTGCATACACATGGCCTCTATTTATAGCCTCAGTGTCGCACAAAATTGGAGGGAAATTTGAATTTCTATTCAAATTTCACTTGAATTTGAAATTGAATTTGTGGAGCCAAATTTTGGAGCCAAAATTTCACTAATTATGATTAGTGAATTTTAGCTATGGTTCATCCCACTAATCCAAGATTAAGTCCCAGATTCTCCACTAAGTGTGCTTAGGTGTCATGAGACATGTAAAACATGAAGGACATGCACAAAGTGTGACTATATGATGTGGCAATGGGGTGTAGCAAGCAAATGCTCACCTCCCCCTCTAAAATTTAATTGGATTGGGCTTCTCCCAATTAAATTAAATTTATTTCCAACCACACACATCAAATATTCACTTAATGCATGTGAAATTACAAAACTACCCATAATACAAAAACTAGTCTAGGTGCCCTAAAATACAAGGGCTGAAAAATCCTACATTTCTAGGGCACCTTACCTATATTATGGAGTCCTAAATACAAGGCCAAAAAATAATGAAACCTTAATCTAATATGTACAAAGATAAGCGGGCTCATACTTAGCCCATGGGTCCGAAATCTACCCTAAGGCTCATGAGAATCCTAAGGCATTCTCTTGCATCTCTGGCCCAATCTTCTTGGAGTCTTCTATCCAATGCCCTTGCGGGGTAGGATTGCATCATTCACTCCCCCTTGAAAAGGATTTGACCTCAAATCCCGAGGTTTTTGAAACTCTGGGCTTTTTTCCTCAACACCTGTAAAAAGAACAAAAACATATGTATTAGTGGTGTTTGGTATGTTGAAATAAGGTAAGGTCTGAAAACCCATTTCTTGGGCATTTTCCCATGAAGGAACTTGGTTCATCACCAACTCAATGAGTGGTGCTACAAGTATAGAAAAATATGGGATAAACCTTTTGTAAATGTTTGTTAAGTCATGGAAGCCCCAAATTTTTCTTATACTTGGTGAAGTGGGCCACTCATGAATGACCTTTATTCTCTTAGGGTTCATGGGAACCCCTTGATCACTATTTAAAAAATTAAGAAAAGTAATGCAATAAAACATACATTTTTCTGTATTTTCATGTTGATTATTCCTACCAAAAAGTATGACAAACCTAAGGTGTCCCATGTAAGTACCTAAGTTTGTATTGAAACTAAAAATAAGAACAAACCTACCTAATGAGTCCCTATGTACACAAATCATGAAGATGTTGGGTGCACGAGTGATTTTACAAAAGAGGGTTGCACCACTCAAAACATTCATCATACCGCCTATTTTAGGGATTTGATGCCTAATAATACCTATTTTGGGCACCAACAAAGCACAAGGATTTAAGCTATTGCGAACCAAACCCTCATCCAACAACTCCTTTACTTGAGGAATAAACTCAAGCCTAAGAGGTGTGGCAATGCTAACAAGTGTCTTTTCACAAAGGAGAAAATGTGGAGGTTCTCTAAGAGGGGAAATAACTTTAATATTTGTATTTATTTCAAAATTCCTTTCCTTCTTAGCTAACCTCTTGGAGGAGACACTTGCCTCCTTACACTTCTCCTTAACCATTAAAGGTTGTCCTTCTTCTTGTGGGTAGATCTCTTCACTAGATTCTTCCCCTTTTGCTTCTTCATTTTCACTAGAGGAAGGAAAAGTAGTAGCCTCATCTTGGCTACTATAAATGTCTTGGCCCCTCATAATCATGGTTTTCTTGGTTGGGCATTGATAAGTAATGTGTCCTCTTCCAAGACATTTAAAGCACTTTATAAATCTAGTCTTCTCTTGCATACTAGCCTTAAGGGGTTACCTTTCTATTGTCTTCCCCTTATCATCTTTGGGCTTAGAAGTGTCACCCCTAATATGCCTTAACCTTGGCCTTTCTTTGGATAAGAGTGAGAGCCATAAGATTTTGAAGTAGACTTCCTTTTAAGTTGTTGCTCTACCCTTATTTCCCAATCTAAGTTAGCCTCTACATTGTCCTTCCCATGGAAGTATGAGAGGTTAATGTTAGCCTCTTGAGGCTTTCTTTCCTTTTCTCTCATATGGGAGTGAGGTCTAAGATGTGACCTATGCCTTCCTTCATAATAGTCACAAAGTTCTTCACTTAGGCTCTTGCAAGAATTATGACTACTATAGGAGGCATGTTTTTCTTTTCTTAATTCTTTTAGTATTTTCCTTCTTTCTTCTTCCCTTATTTGCCCCCTCTCATCTTGATTTATTTTTACCCTCTCTTTTCCTTTTTCTTTTCTTTCTAGTTTTTCTTTCCATAACTTGAGGGAACTCAACTCATCTAAGATTCTAGATAGAGGGTCATTATGACTAGTACCCTTGCCATTAACACTAGATAAATGATGACTCATGTTGGTTCCTAAGTTGTAGTTCTTTCTTGTTGGGGGTTTGTAAAAAAAGGTAAAAGCTAAGGTTCCAAAAGAACTCAAGATAAGCGAGATAAGAAATAAGAAAGTACTATGCAATAACAAGATAAACTAGGTGTGGCTAGTAAAGAAAATAAACTATGAAAGTAAGCAAGAAATTAAAGTGAAAGAAATGTAAACTAGGTAGATCCTAAGAGTGTTTGTATGACCTCATTTAAGGTTCCCAACAAAACACTCACTATCCTAAGAAAAAATTGCCTAAAATTATTACACACAAATGGAAGTAGGGTGACCTATTGGAGGCTCCCAACTTACTTCCAATGAAAGGCCTTTTTGTTACAAAATTTGAAAGCAATGAAAAGTAAGTTCTCAATTAAAAAAATTAAAAAAAGGTCCTCAATTTTTGGTGATTGTTCTCTCTTTGGTGATTCACTCAATTTGGAGTGCTTCTTAGTCCAATAGCTCCTAAGGTGGTTTTCCCCTTGCTTTTTGACTCAAATTCTTCATGGGATGGCACCAATCCTCCTTTCCAATTCCCTATATGGCAACTCACAAACAAGGAAACAAAGAGACAAGTAATAATCAAAGACCCAAAAAGTGAAATGAAAGCTAAACCAATAGAGTTTTAACAAGACAAATTTTCAGGGATTTTTCAACAATTAAAGCAATGAAAAGCACATAAAAGCAAACTAGGACTCAAAGAGAAACTTAGAATGGCTCTAGAGTAGAGTAAAAAAATCAAAATAAAAAGACTCAAGAAACCTCTAGTTTGGGAACTTTTTTTTCACACTAATTTTCAATTGAAATTTCAGAACTAGGATTGGTATAAAATAGACACCAAATTTTGATCCAAAACAACAAGCACACTTCCCTTTCACTTTTTTTTCCTGGACACTGATTTTTTTGCCAACTTGTGTGATTTTTCTTATTTTTTTCCTTTAATCAAAATCGCTTGGTTCTTTTTTCATAATTTTTTTCCAGATGTCTAGAAAATTCAGTAAAAATTTTAGCTCAAAATACATAGTGACCAATTCCCAGTAATTTATACAAGTTCGTATGTTCAAACTGTTAGCACCAGCGATTTCAACCTAGAAATCAATAGTAGTGTTTATGTTGCTTAAGGCTTGGATAGTTACAATTTGTGTTTGCTTATGCTCAATTATCTTGAATAACACAATTCAAGAGAGCTTAAGACTTATTTTGATTCACAAGTCCAGCCACAACTCAGCACCACAACTCAACTTCATCATATGCATCATGTAGGAAACTTAGAAAACAAAAAAAAGTGTTCAACAACAAGACTACTTCTAGGAATTGATTTAAAACATGTTATGAACTAAATAACATGCATGAATTAGAATCAAAATTCAAAAGATAGGCTAAGAATGACAAGAATACATGAACAAATGTATCTTGAATTCAATCAACAAAATAAAAATTCAACACAAACTTAGAACATAATGTGACAATTACTATGACTAAACATGACTCTAAGACAACATGGATTAAGTGATTTACACTTAGATATTTGTGTTTTTTTCTAATCAATATTTTGGAAGAAAATTTAGATCTAAAGGTTCAGCACAAGAATATTATGAATGAAAAAAGATAGAACCTAAAATCAACACAAAAACATGATTCAAGAGTAGATCTACAAAATTTGAATCATAGAAATGCAAGAACAAGTATAGATCTAAGATTTAATCGGTTTATTTTTTTTTGAATCTACTCTAAACAGAACCAAACCACAAGACAATGGAGGATATATATGGAGAATAAGATGAAGAACAAGGAATTAAAGAGAATTCACCAAACAAAAAGATAGAGGAAGCAAAAGAACATCACCTAGATGAAGATGCTCTTGATACCACATGATGTAGCTCCATTGGAGCTCGTAGGCCTAGGATCTTCTTCATCAATGGATTCCTTTGCTTCTTGGAAGATGAATGGCAGCAGAATGGAGAAGGAAGAGAGAGAGGAGACGCCACTTCAAGGAGAAGATGACTCTAGAAGAAGCTCACCACCATAGGAAGCCATGGATAAAAGCTTGGAGGAAGAAGGAGATGAATGAAGGGAGAGGAAGAGAAGAACACAAAATTTTGTGCTCTAAAAGAGCTCTGAAATCTAAAGTTTAATTTTTAAATGATCAAAGTTAAAAAAATGCACACACATGGCCTCTATTTATAGCCTAAGCGTCACACAAAATTGGAGGAAAATTTGAATTTCTATTCAAATTTCACTTGAATTTGTGGAGCCAAAATTTCACTAATTATGATTAGTTAATTTTAGCTATGGTTCAACCCACTAATCCAAGATCAAGTCCAAGATTCTCCACTAAGTGTGCTTAGGTGTCATGAGACATGTAAAGCATGAAGGATATGCACAAAGTGTGACTATATGATGTGGCAATGGGGTGTAGCAAGCAAATGCTCACCTCCCCCTCTAAAATTTAATTGGATTGGGCTTCTCCCAATTAAATTAAATTTATTTCCAACCACACACATCAAATATTCACTTAATGCATGTGAAATTATAAAACTACCCCTAATACAAAAACTAGTCTAGGTGCCCTAAAATACAAGGGCTGAAAAATCTTACATTTCTAGGGTACCTTACCTATATTATGGAGCCCTAAATACAAGGCCAAAAAATAATGAAACCTTAATCTAATATGTACAAAGATAAGCGGGCTCATATTTAGCCCATGAGCCCGAAATCTACCCTAAGGCTCATGAGAATCCTAAGGCATTCTCTTGCATCTCTGGCCTAATCTTCTTGGAGTCTTCTATCCAATGCCCTTGCAGGGTAGGATTGCATCAGGTACTGATGTGCAAGTGAGGATGATCCTCAGTAGAATCACATGGTTGTGACTCAAAAAATTGGTGGAAAATGGTACAAAAAGAAGTCCGGTAAAAGAAGATGTGTTTGGTTTAAATATAGTTTGTTCTAGTTGGGTTAAAGAAAAAGTGTCTTGGGTTGCATCGTTTAATTGTGAATAATGGGACTGAGGATAATATTATGGTTGAGAAGGTATTGGTTCAGGGTTTGGGGTGGGAACTGTATTGCGGTCGATGTTTGCATACAATTCATAGTATTGAAGAATCTCAGTTTGACGAATAACTAAAATCATACCTTTCAACATTCCACGGCTCACTGCTTGTGGGTATCAGAATAAAATATTGCATACTTGGTCCAATGGTTGAAGATAGAGGCGTTGGAGGATTTTTGTTTTCAAAGGCCTCAAGTGTGAGGCCTCGCTTTGTTTCAAAGAACAAAGGGTTAGGGCTTTGAAAAGTATCTCCTTCATTTGTTTTGATTATTTCACCATCGTAAGGCACTAACCATTTAACAGTTGAGGAAGACATATTGTGTAATAAACAAAGAACAAAGAAACTAGGCATGGCAACGGGGTGAAACAAGGACGGGTATTGCATTTCCCACCCCGCCCCCGACTTGGTAACCGATCCCCGACCTCGACCCCGATCCTCGCCGAGATTAAAAAATACGTACCCATCCCTGTCCCCATTAGGGGTCGGGTTTCCCGCCTCGCCCTGCCCCCGCTAGTATTGATTAAAATTTAAAAAAAAAAGAGAAAAAATATTGTAACTTATTGAAAAAAATGGAAAAAAATGCAGTTACGTAGCAAAAAAACAATAACAAAGCCAAATTAAAATATGGGATCATTATCATAATTTAAAAAATTACTAAAGCAAATCAATCAATTCAATTAGAATCATAAAATTTGGGTATTGCATGAGGAATTAATGACATGCATATTTATTTTCCCCCAAAATACAGTACCATCTAAATATATGTTGTCCCAATAATAAGTAGCATATGATTCTGTTTAGCAAAAAAAGAGATACTAATATACTATGTTGGTTGTCCTTCAACATGTTTCATTCTGTTTAGCATATGATTTTGTTCAACAACTTAAACATGTTTCATTCTTTCAAATTACATAATAAAAAAAGAAACAACTTAAATTATTCAGCAAATAAATGTTAATCATTCCTCCAAATTAGTGACTCCAGCACCCATCATTCCACCTGCATAAAAGAAATAAAAATTAGAACAAAAGCTTATATTATATAATAACAAAAAAATAAAATTTAGAACATTATTTACCTTCATCATTTGAAACTATTTCATTCATTACAGTAGCACATTCATCAACAACTTTATAGCTCATAGAACCTATAAAAATACATTACAAGTATTAATTCTTGAATAAACACAAATATCAATTTAACAACATATATGAATAAAACTTTACCATTATTTTCAGCACTCCACAACCAATTTCTAGCGCACATTAAAGCCTCTAAAGTAGTTCATTGAAGTCGACTACGATGTGGGCTTAATATTTGACCACCCGTGCTAAATGCGGATTTTGAAGCTACGATAGATACCAGAATAGCTAATATATCCTTAGCAATTGCTTGAAGTGTTGGATACTTGACACCATTAAACTTTCACCACATTAAAATATCAAAGTCAACAGCTCTTGGTAAAACCTCTTCTTCTAAATAATGGTCTAACTCTGATTTACCATAAGAACTTCTAGCCCTTTTTTTCCTTATAATAAATCTATCATACTCAGATAATGCATCACCAACAACTTCACTACCAGTAACATCACCAACATTACTACCAAAAGAGTCTTTGTTCATTTTCATTTGGTAATCAGAAACTAAGTCATAACACAATTGTTGAATGCACCTCACTTGAGTAGAAACTAAGTCATAACACAATTGTTGAATGCACCTCACTTGAGTAAAAGAGTCATGTTCATACAACTTTTCATAATAATACTCGAGCAACTCCATCTTGAACCTAGGATCTAAAACAATGGCAACTCCCACCACATTATGAATCACACCCCAATATTTATCAAATTTGATCATCATATTTTTTGCCATTTGTTGAATCATTGGGTTAGGAGAGGTAATCCATTGTTTGATTGCCAAATTAATCTCACATATATTTGGAAAATACAAATTAGCAGTTGGATGTTTAGTAGAAGAAAATAATTTAATGATAGTATTGAACAACTTCAATCTCCCACAAACATCCTTTGCAAATTGCCACTGTAAAGTACTTGGCATACAATTATATTGAGACTCTCATTGCTTTAATCGACAAAATACATCCTCATATCCTATGACAATTTCAAGCATTTTGTAAGTTGAGTTCCATCTAGTTGGACAGTCTAATGCCAAATTCTTAGTATAAGGGATTCTCAACTGTTTAGCCGTTTCCTCAAATTTTTCCTTCCTCTTAGGTGTTGTTGTCCAATATGCCACACCATCTCAAATATTTTCTACACCTTCTTTCACCACTTCCAACGCATCTTTTACTATCAAATTAAGGATGTGAGCACAACAACGCATGTGAAGTAAAGACCCATCCCTAAGCAAACTACCCAAGTGTAATTTACCCTTAATTTTATCAATCATAGCATCATTTGTGGTACAATTATCTAGGGTGATAGTGGAAAATTCTGTGTCAATATTCCAATCCATCAAACAGTCAGTCAATACTTTGCAAAGTTTATCACTTGTATGAGGAGCAGAAACATAAATGAACCTAACATAAAAATAGAGATATAATATAAAAACAACCAAAAAAGAGATATAATATAATCATACTCAATCATTTTATAAAATAAAAGGCCTAATAATATAAAAAGTTCAAATCGTTTTATTACCTCAAAATCTGACTTTGTAAGTTGCAACAACCATCAACGTAATGAGCTGTAATAGCCATATACCCCATCTTCTGACTCGTTGAAGTCCACATGTTTGATGTAATGGTCACTCTTCCATCAAGATTATCCAACAACTTCAAAGTTGTTGCTCGTTCATTCTCATAGATTTTCATTATCTCCTTCTTAATTGTGTTTCTAGTAGGAACCTGAAAAATATCACTATATTTTATTTTATAATATACCAGCTGAAAAAGAGACATTTCATGTCTTTATCTTTATTAAAAATAGTTAAAGAAAATAGTGATAACAATTTTTTTTTTCTGGAAAAATGGTAGTAGTTACATATAACATATGAAAAGTTCATGAAAGAAATAAAAATAGTTATATATCCTAAAGCCAAGGTTGGAGGGGTTTTGCTAGCGAACCTGAAACACAGGTTGGAGGGCAGCAGAGTATCTCCTAAAGCCAAGGTGATCCACAATTGATAGTGGATACTCATGCATAATAATTGCTTTTGCTAGTTCTTCCCTTGCACATTCTGCATCGTAGGTTCCCGCACTGAACTCTTGCTTTCCTTGCATGACCTTAGGTGTAAGAAATGTTTGGCCCTTCATCCCTTTCATATAAATATTATACTGAACAAAAATCTCATTATGCTGCCACAAATGCTTGGTTCCATTTTTTGATTTTCCACCAAGAAGTTTCTTACAATACTTGCATTCAGCCTTGTCCAAACCATTGACTTTAATTTTTTTAAACTGTTGCCAAATCTTACTTTTCAGCCTACATATTCCTCCTTGTGCCTCCATATTATTAACTTCATCTTCATGAGTGAAGGAGTATGATCAACATTAATAGGTGAAGGAGAAGGTGCAAGATCAACTTGAATAGGTGAAAGAGTTTGATCAATTGGTGAAGGTGAATGAGACTCATTAATTGGTGAAGGAATAGGGTAAATTCCTTATGGTGAAAAACTAATATCTTCCATTACTTTCCTGGAAATAGAAAAAACACTAATATCATAAAAAGTTTTTCCCAAACAAGTAGTATGATAAATGCTGAAAGTAGAATGATAAACAAGTAGATTTTTTAATTATACACTAGAATGAAAAAATCTGAATTAAACTCCTTTGTTTGTAAAATCAGCATGGCAGTAAACTATATGCAGTAAACTAATTATTTAAAAAATCAAGGCAATACATTCATTGGTAATCAATTTAAAAAATAATACAAAAAATACTGAAAAAACTTAGAAATATTTCTTACTAATCGCACCTGGTCCTATTAATGGTACCATATAACAAAGATATAAATATGATTAATTACATGTGGGGTGCTACTGTATGTATGATGATGATCAGTGGCGTGCTGGGTTTTTGGTTTGTATGGGTTTTATTGTAAAACGTGCCACGTGGGACTGGAAACATTTCACGGCTTGTGACTTAGCTTCCAATACTTTTTATCATCAATAGTATATTTTGCTTTGCCTTTAAAAAAATTACACGTGGTTATACAAAATTAAACAAAAATTAGATGGTACAACAGAATGCTTCAAGGCTCATTTTGTAGCCAAAGATACACTCAACAATTTGATTTTTATTATAATGAATTTTAGCTAGCCCTATTATTCGTCATACTTTTAGCCATATTTAGTATGAGGGAGTGAATCAACCAACTATTTTAATTTGCTTGCCCTGTGGCTTTCAGTAAAGGAAGAAAAATAGTTCTCTTGGCTGCTAAAATTATATGTTTCTAAGATCGTAGCTCTGTTTTGTTTTTTTTTTCTTCATGTACAAAAAAATAAAATAAAAATCTTAAGTGTGTTACACAAAGTGCGTACTCCTCTTAAATCTTAATGGGTAATATTTTTTTCTATGAAGATATTATAGACTATTTTTTCTCACTAAAAATATTTAAATTTGTTTCTAACTAAGTTCATAGTTGGATTAAACTTAAGTTTGTAAATTGAAATTGTAAAAATAAATCAAGTTTTGATTTTATAAAATTGAGTTTCAGAAATTTTTTTAATATACAACATACTTGCAAAGTAACCAAACATTCATGAAAGGGAATTTAGAAAACCAAAAATCAAACATAACCTTAAACAATAACCAAAACTAAATCTCATAAAAGCTGAGAATCACTTCAAACAAAACAGAAAAATGGTACAAAGACATTTCCGAAAGCAACTCATAATTAATTGATTCTGATCCACAATAAAACATAAGAAGCCAATGAAATAAAATTTCATAAGCTGCAGACATATTTTGAGGCAAATCCACACAATATTCATATCAATAGCACTCAAGTTTCAAGCTTATGAACATCAAACAAGATTTTACCAATTAATTAGTTGAAGTAGTGGCTAGTATGTTTCAGAGTTGTTGTCACCCAAGGTATCCTCTATAATTAGATCAAATTTGCTTTTATAAAAAATTACTGCAGCCAACAATATCCACGATAAAAAGAATAGAATGGCCTAGAATAGTCTCATACATTTATCAAGCTACAACACTCAGACTAACGATTGCAATTTGCCCTTCTTTATACAAGTTAATATTACCCAAGGACAATCGAAAACCTCATCCCACACATAGCAGTCGTATAGTTTGAGCCAAATAGGAACTTTTAGATGAGACATGGAAAGGGAATATACAAGTTCACCAAGCATAAGGATAGTGGTAGAGCTGAAAATTTTTTTTTGCTATTATTTATTAACAATCCCTACAGAGGGGTGATACTTATAAACAAAGAAAGTTCCACGATGAGTAGTTAACTAGAACTTGAACAATATATTCAAAAACAAGGAAAGAATTCACTGGGAGAGACTCCCGTGCATGTCAAACTTGCCTCGAGCACATGCCAAAAAGGATGATAGATCCAGGATACCCTTTTGCCTTCCTTCCACCTTCCTTTATATTTCTGTTGAACAAAGCTCAAATAGAACAAAGTTGCCATCATGGATTTGAAAAAGAAAAGAAAGTGGGCAGAGTAAAGTGTTCAAAGGAACCAAGTCAAAAGGAGATAAAATTATCCAAAGCAATGCCATGGATGGTTAAGAGAGAGAGAGAGAGAGAGAGAGAGAGAGAAATCTTGGTGTCCTCGTCTAGGGCGAAATTGAGATCGGAGAGGAGATCGAAGTACAAGAGTGGTAGAGTGAGGACTGAGGAGCTACAGCGGCACAAATTAGTGAATTTGTGAGAGACAGAGAGAGGTAGGTAGATTGAGGACTGAGGAGCTGCAGTGGCGCAAATTAGGTTTTAGGAGTTAGGTTTTCCAAATTGGCACCTTTTCTTCCTCTATAATTTCTGGGGGGTCGGGTTCGGGGCGGATATCAGTAATCCCATACCCGCCCTTGCCATCACCCTTGTTTCGGGTTATCGGGGGAAAACCCGAATCTGACCCCAAACCCGGTCAACGCGATTTTTATCTGTCAAAGTCGGGGCAGGTTCGATTCGGTTCCCACAGGGTTGGATTCCGCTGCCATGCCTAAAAGAAAAAAATGTCACTGGGTTGTGTTTGCAAACTTGGAAGAAAGAAAAAGAGAAAGGAAGTGTTTTGTGAATGTGTTAAACAAAGGTGGATATGAGTTCTATATATATATATATATATATATATATATATATATATATATATATATATATATATATATAGGGGTCAAGGTTAAGAAATTATGACTTAGGGTTAGGGTAAAGGTTAGGGTTTGGAGCATTGGGTTCCTTAACGTGAGTAGATAACTATCTAAAATAAATTAGATTCCCTAACCTCAATAGATAAGGGTTTGAAATAAATTAGATATGTGAGTGAAGGAAAAAGAAAAGCATAAGTAACATAAGAGAAAATAAGGTTTGTCTCCTCTTAAGTGTACGATTCGGGTTAGGGTTAAGGGTTTAGGAACTAAGGTAAGGGTTGGGGTTTGGAGCATTGGATTCCCTGGCGTGAATAGATGAGAGCCTGAAATAAATTGGATTCCCCGACGTGAGTAGATAAGGGTCTAAATACATTGGATTCCCTGACGTGAGTAGATAAGGGTATGAAATACATTGGATTCCTTGATGTGAGTAAATAAGGGTCTGAAATAAATTGGACCTGTGAGTGAAAGAAAAAGAAAAGTGCAAGTAACATCAAAGAAAATAGGGTCTGTCTCCTCTTAAGTGTAGGGTCTAGGTTAGGGTTAAGGGTTTACAACCTAGGGTAAGGGTTAGGTTTTGGAGCATAGGATTCCCTGGCGTGAATAGACGACGATATGAAATACATTGGATTCCCTAGCATGAGTAGATAAAGGTCTAAAATACATTGGATTCCCTGACGTGAGTAGATAAGGGTCGGAAATAAATTGGATCTGTGAGTGAGAGAAAAAGAAGAGCAAAAGTAACATAAGAGAAAACAGGGTTTGTCTCCTCAAAAGTGTAGGGCCTAGGCTAGGGTTAAGGGTTTATGACCTAGGGTAAGGGTTAGGGTTTGAACCATTGGATTCCCTGGTGTAAATAGTTGAGGGTTTGAAATAAATTGGATTCCTTGATGTGGGTAGATAAGGGTCTGAAATACATTGGATTCCTTGATGTGAGTAGATAAGGATCTGAAATACATTGGATTCCCTGACATGAATAGATAAGGTAAGGGTCTAAAATACATTGAATTCCTTAACATGAGTAGATAAGGGTCTAAAATAAATTGGACCCGTGAGTGAGAGAAAAGAAGAGCACAAGTAACATTAGAGAAAGTAGGGTCTATCTCCTTTTAAGTGTAGGGTTTGGGTTAGGGTTAAGGGTTTACGACCTAAGGTATGGGTTAGGGTTTGGAGCATTGGATTCCTTGGCATGAATAGATGAAGGTTTGAAATAAATTGGGTTCCATGACATGAGTATATAAGGATTTGAAATACATTGGATTCCCTAACGTGAGTAGATAAGGGTTTGAAACACATTGGATTTCGTAACGTGAGTGGATAAGGGTATGAAATACATTGGACCTTGTGAATAAGAGAAAAAGAAGAGCACAAGTAATGTAAGAGAAAACAGGGTATGTCTCCTCTTAAGTGTAGGGTTCGAGTTAGGGCTGAAATACATTGGATTCCTTGGCGTGAATAGATGAGGGTCTGAAATAAATTGGATTCCCTGACATGAGTTGATAAGGGTCTAAAATAAATTGGATTCCTTAACATGAGACAAAAAAACTACATGAACCAAGTGGCCAAAAACAAGAAAAAATTGCTAATAGTTGAACATTCCAATTCATAAGGACAACTTTGGGCACTTAGATCTTTATATGTATCAGGTGTTTTGGTTAAAATAATGTTTCATTCATATAGTTTTCATGTCAATAAAGCCATTAATTCAACTTTGGGGTCTTGATTCAACCCTCAAATGGATAAACCATGTGGCCAAAAACAACAAAAAATTGATTTCCATCCATGAAGAGAACTTTTGTCACTTACATTCCGTTAATTGCTATTCATGAGCTTTAATTGCATTAAAAATAGGAGAAAGAGTAGCAATGTACCTCTAATTTATGGTTTCTTTTGCGAAATTTGTAAATAATTTATTCTTGTGTGAATTTATACGGTGGAAACTCCATTTTTTGTTGACTATTGTTGGACCTAATTGGGTTTTTAAGCTAAAGAAGAGAAGAAGTTGAAATGCTGCTGAAGGGCTCACTCAGTGAGCCAGATTGGCTAAGCGAGGCTCATCTGCTTAGCGAGGAAGCCAGCTCGCTAAGCGAACACAAAACCCTAGAGGATGTTAAGTCAGAGTGCAGTAATCTAGTATGTATTGTATCTTGTGCATAGTGCAGCTCCCTTAGGATGTGTTTATGGAGGAATCAAGAACAAAAACTAAGAGAGTTAGGCTTTTTCATGTGAGGAATCCTAGTCTGAGTAAATTGATGGTGCAAGAACATTAGAGTAATATTGAATAGAGAAAAACCTTTTAGTACGACAAGAGAAAGTTCAGTAGAATACTCCCCGACGCTTTTATTTTGATATTTATTCCATTCTACAGCTTTGTGTTTATTTTGTCATTTGTTTAAGTTTAGAAGAATTAATCAAAGAAAATCGAACCATGAATGTGTTTCTCTACTTTTATTACCAAAGTTGAAAATGTTTACACACTGAATATACGACATCTAAGTAAAACAAATTCCATGTGGACACGATACTTAGACTTATCGTTTTAATTACTATTTGTGCAAATTGATATATTTGTCATTCGGTTAACACATTCTTATTTGTATAAGTTTTTTTGCTTAAAATAATGTTTCATTCCCATACTTTTCATGTCAATAAACCCATTAAGATAAATTTCCTTTTGGGCCTTTATTCGGCACTCAAACGACAAATGAAGTGGCAAAAGATAAGAAAAATTACTAAGACTTCAAGATATGAATCCATGAGGACAACTTTGGGCACTTAGATTTTTATTTTTATCAGGTGTTTTGGTTAAAATAATGATTCATTCTCATAGTTTTCATGTTAATAAAACCATTAATTCAACTTTCAGGTCTCGATTTGACCCTCAAACACAATAACCAAGTGGCCAAAAAACAATAAAAATTTCTAATAGTTGAACATTTGAATCCATGAGGACAAGTTTTGACACTTAGATTTTAATTTGTATCAACTATTTTTGTTAAAATAATGTTTCATTACCTTAGTTTTGATGTCAGCAAAGCCATTAACACATTTTCGGGTATCGATTTGGCTCTTAAATGCATTCAACAAATAGGGAAAAATGAAGAAAAAACTGCAAACACTTGAAGATTTCAATCAATACTTCAAACTTTTGGCATTAAAACATAGATGATGACAACTCAAAAATAAAAAAATGAAAAACATATGATTCCTACAAATCATTAAATAATAAAATAGCAATCAAATAAATTGGGTTTTTTTTTCTTCATAACTCGATTCAAGGTTCATTATGTGAGTGAGGTATTGATCCAAACCCTCAAAACTAAAAGAGCTAGCAGAAATTGGTGGTGGATGTGCACATGTTTATTTGGGAAGGTCTGTAGTACTAATATACAACTCCAGGCATGTGAGCTTGGAGATGTTTGCGAACATGGAAAACATAGTCTTCATCATCGTGCAACATGCATGTCGTGTACTTGCCACAATCACCGAATGAGTTGTGTTATTGTTAGATTTTTCCTATAGATACATTGCATGTATTACCATCATATACATTAACTCACAGACTCACTTTCTCTGGTTCTCATATATCCCTATTTAAGTTCTTCTCGATGTTAACACCAAAGCCTAAACAATTACATCTACAACCGATCCTCTTCTTTGGAGACAACACCTTCATAGATTTAGAGAAGTAAGTAATACATTCTATTTAATTGAATGTTAATTATGTTATAAATTAGAAATGATGTTGTTGTTATTATTTTCATTTCTTTAGGTAACAAATGATGTAATCTAGTCATATGCTCAAGCAATGCCCTCTCCAGATCCCAAAATTGAACCTTTGTTGGTTCAAGCTAGGTTTTTAGATGTTGCAAAACTCAAACAAGTTAAAATCAACGATGCTTTTGTGATTGCTTTGGTTGAAAGGTAGAGACATGAGTCACACACGTTTCATCTTCCTGTTGATGAATGCACAATCACCTTGGAAGATGTATCTTCCTGTTGGTGAATGCATAATCACCTTGGAAGATGTTGCTCTACAATTAGGTTTACACATTGATGGTAGACCAATTACTGGCCGAACATATTATGATTGGGAACAAATGTGTGCAAAATATATAGGTGTTGTTCCCCTAGAGAATTCACTAGTGGGATCAACACTTAAACTAAAGTGGTTAAAAGAACACATGCTGACTCTCCCAGCAGAACCCATACCACAAAAACTAGCAGACCATCGTAGGGCATACCTTTTAGGGCTCATTTGTGGGTTGTTGATGCCAGGCAAGTCAGCGGATAGAGTTCACTTGATGTATCTACCCTTGTCAGGAGATTTTGATCGGGCTGACCGGTACAATTGGGGTTCGGCATGTTTAGCACATTTGTACAGAGAAATGTGTAGGGCTATTTATCCCATATCCAAAAAATGGGAGGATGTACATTGTTGTTACAGTCTTGGGCATGGTATCGCATGTCGTTCATTCAAGCAAAGGTCGAGCGCCAGCCATCATATCCACTTGTAAATAGGTAAATGAAAAATTATAACTCAAACAAAGCTAATTTTTCAGTAATGTATTTGATATTAACATATCACATTAACCTAGATGGAGAAGTAGAGGCCTACAACTTTCTGGAATCCCATGCTGTGATGTCATCAACTACAAGTCAAGATTTGACAACATACGTAACGAGGAGATTGAACCCTTTTTTTTATTTTTTTATTCAAACGTCAATTTTATTGTTTTTAAAATTACTAATGCCAATTAATATTTCAATTCCACTAGATGCCTTACAGAAGTTTTGAATCATTTCTACCAGAAAATGCATACAAAGATTCCAAAATATAGAATGCTTGAGTACCTTTAATCTATTTTCCAGTGGTAATATGATATCAAACTGACAAGGTCATGCTCCAATTTGGACTTTGTCAAGATATACTAGATCCATCGCATAATCTTGACAAAGTCAATTATACTGACATGAGAGGCCATAGTGACACAAATTGGGCAGAGAAACATCAACGACAGATTGAAATTTGAAAGGACATACACAAATATGTGTTAATCGGCCAACCAATCATCTATCATGATACAAACAAGGCCCTGACATTGGCTGTCAGGGACACGTGTCAAGCTGTGGTTGTTTCAATTCCCGCCCAAAAATGTCACCTCATGCTACAGTGTCAAACCCGTAATTAATTCCAATTCTCTCTCCACCGTTTCCCATTCTCATTCTCTCTTTTTTTTTCCTACCACCGTTCTCTCTACTTCACTCTCTCCACCCTTTCTCATTCTCATTCTCTCTTTCATTCTCTTTTTTTTTCCTACCACCATTCGAAGACGATGCCTTGGTGCTGTTGTTCTCCAAATGCAGGACGGAAATGACGGAGATGCCGAACGAAAAACTCAAAGGTTATGTTTCGTTTTCCCTCTCTATGTGCTTTTTTTCGATTTTTTTTCACAGCATGTTCATTGTTTCTTTTAAAGCTATCATTTTTATCTCAAAAAGCTTCGATTTTTATCTCCAAACTCTATGAATGTGCTTCGTTTTCCCTCTCCATGTGCTTTTTTTCGATTTTTTTCACATGTTCATTGTTTCTTCTAAAGCTACCATTTTTATCTCAAAAAGCTTCGATTTTTATCTCCAAACTCCATGAATGTGCTTCGGTTTCCCTCTCCATGTGCTTTTTTTCGATTTTTTTCACAGCATGTTCATTGTTTCTTCTAAAGCTACCATTTTTATCTCAAAAAGCTTCGATTTTTATCTCCAAACTCCATGAATGTGCTTCGTTTTTTTGCTTTCTTTGTCAAAGGTTAAACATTTGTGATGTATCTCATTTCTCCAAAAAGCTTCGATTTTGTATGCGTTTTTTTTTTTCCGATTTTTTGTTTTTTCACTGCATGTTCATTGTTTCTTCTAAAGCTATCATTTTTATCTCAAAGCTTCGATTTTTATCTCCAAACTCCATGAACACAAGTTCGTTTTCTTGCTTTATCTCAAAAAACTTCGATTTTTGCCTTTATCCCTCTTGATGTGGTTTTGATGTGCTTCGTTTTCCCTCCCCGTCTTCTTCTACGTTTTCTTTTTTTACCTCTATTTGTATTTGTATGCGTTTTTTTTTTGGTTTTTTGTTTTTTCATTGCATGTTCATTGTTTCTTCTAAAGTTGTCATTTTTATCTCAAAAAGTTTCGATTTTTATCTCCAAACTCTATCAACACAGGTTCGTTTTCTTGCTTTCTCTATCAAAGGTTAAATATTTTTGTGTTCCTGAGCCTTCTTTGACGTTGCTTTCTCTTCATTTTCATGCATTTTGGGTTCAGATCTGTAGCATTGAGTATCTTTGTGACCGACAACAATAACGAAGACAACAAATAGTCTCTGGCATTTGGAGGACAGGTTTGTGATGTATTTCATTTCTCCTTTTGATTTCTGGGTTCTGTTTGTACAAAAGATTATTTTTTTGTGTTCCTCAATCTTATTTGACCGTGGTTGAGTATTCTTCTTCCTTTGCAAGACAAAAGCCACAGATCATGGTATGTTGGATAGATTACAAGTTCGTTTTCCCTCCCCGTCTTCTTCTGTGTTTTCTTTTTACCTCTTTTGGCATTTGTATGCGTTTTTTATTTCGGTTTTTTGTTTTTTCACTACATGTTCATTGTTTCTTCTAAAGCTACGATTTTTTTCTCCAAAAAGCTTTGATTTTTGGGTTCTGATAGTACAAAATATTGATTTTTTTTTCTCAGTCTTATTTGACTGTAGTTGAGTATTGTTCTTCCTTTGCATTTCGTGTTTCTTTTGTTCTGCCTTTGTTTTGTTTTGTTGTTCTCGCAGTGAAAAAGATTTAATTTTTTGTTGTTCCTGAACCATGTTGACCTTTTTGGTGTTCTTGAACATTTTTCACCATGCTTCATTTTCTTTGCAGGAGAAAGCTTCGTTTTCTTTGCTCACAATGCTGATGTGGACCGTGCTTACGTTTGGCAATGTCAAGAGCCTTCATTTCCGCCCAGAAACATCGGTGTCAACCTCCATTTATTATTTTTACTAATTAATTAATTAATATTAATACTTTTTATTAATTTTAATTTTATTGTGCATTTAATTCTTTTTGTCTTTTGTGTTGCTTTTGCTCCGGATGTGTTTATTCATTTATTTCCATTGTAAATGTAAATATGTAACAATTAATTATTTGTATTCTATTCCCAAGACGTTTGCCTTTCCAATGCATTTTTCTGTTCCTAAGACTTGGCTTTCCAATGCGTTTTTCTTTGTCTTTCCAATGCGTTTTTATGTTCCCAAGACTTGCCTTTTCAATGCGCTTTCCTGTCATGGTGCTTTTAGTCATTATTATAATAAATTAATAATTTTAAAATTTAAATGTTAACATAACATTAATGTTTGAAACGAATAATGAATAAATAATTAATAAATATAATTTAAAAATATAGAAGATTAAAATTAAACTTTTAAAATTTAATTTATTCACATAAAACAAATAATTAAAATGACAAAAAATTTCGACAAGACATTCCTGTTGAGTGGAGGCACTGAGACCTCACACCATTTTTATAAAATATATTATATTATTATGTGTTAGTCACTCTTATCATTTTAATCATAAGCCTTCATTGTACCTATTTTTGTTTTCTCTTTCTCCTTTATTCATCATCAAAATAAATCAAATTCGTCAATGTCAATTAACATTTATTATTTTTCTTTTCAAATTAATAGATACTTAAAAATCAATTTTAAATATTATGTTAGGATATAGAAATAATCATAATTTTCAAATTAATAACCATATTCTGTTAGGATATGGAAATAATCATAATTATTTATTCATAATTAGTAGGTACTTAACAATCAATTTTAAATATCACAGTATCAATTTTAACATATTGTTAAAACCAACTTCAATTTTGTATTTGTTTTTTCGTAATTATTGTCAATTAATTAATGTTTAATTAATAAAAATATTTTTTTTCTTATTTTTGTTTATTTTCATTTCAAATTAAATCAGTATATCATAAGAAAAACATGATAAAAACGATAATGTGCATACATTAATTTCACGACCTCCGGTAATATATGTGTTAACTTTTATTTACTAACTATTATATTGAATATTTTTTCAATAAGTTTGAGTTTATAAAATTTTAATATGATTTAATTTTTGTATAATTAATAGACAGTATATTGCTTTTATATTTACTTACTATTTGTTTACGTTTAATTTTTTTTATAAAATTATGCTTTGCAAATTTCACTTTTATATCATAAACAATTTTTTTAGCATCTTTGGTTCTTATATTTTTCCTTTTTCTAATAACTTTAGTCTTTAATATGGAGTAACAAGTGAATTGAAGAGTAACAAGTTAATTGATGGTGTCACAATCACTTTAACAGTTCAATAGCATATGACATCGTCAAAATATTTAATAGAAAAATTACATGTAATTTCTTTTATAAGTTATAATATTAAAAATCTTTAAGTGTTGAATAACTCACACTAATAGAGTAAAATAATTTATATTTAAAAAAAAATCTTTAAGTGTAGTTAGTTTTTTTTAATCAAAAATAAGTTTCATACTTGAATCAAAGAGCAAATATTTCAAATTTTTATTGAAGAGTTAGATATTTTAATTATGTTAGTTAAAAAAATAAGATTAATGTTAACATCAGATTAATGTTTCAAACGAAAAATCAATAAATAATTAATAAATATAATTTAATGTCAATCATCATCAAAATAAATCAAATTCATCAATGTCAATCAACATTTATTGCCAAGAATATGTTTCCTTCTGATTCTCCATGACCATTCAAACTAATTGGAACAACTTCATTTGAAATACTATTAACAAGTCTACACCTTGGTGCATGTTTCAAATTCATATTTTATTTAATGTATTTTTTTTCTATCAATACTTAAACATTATTATTATCCAAATAAACTAAATTTTCAGTCATTCCATAATGAATTTTAACACTATTGATAAATATACAACAATATTTTCATAATAAAAGTCTAGCACGGGAAGTAAAAAAGATTATCATTATATTCATAATAAATAATAAAAGTCTAGCACGGGGAGTGAAAAAAATTATCATTGTGATACAGTTAGTTAAAAAAATAAGATTAATGTTAACATCAGAGTAATGTTTCAAATGAAAAATCAATAAATAATTAATAAATATAATTTAATGTCAATCATCATCAAAATAAATCAAATTCATCAATGTCAATCAACATTTATTGCCAAGAATGAGTATGTCTCCTTCTGATTCTCCATGACCATTCAAACTAATTGGAACGACTTCATTTAAAATACTATTAACAAGTCTACACCTTGGCGCATGTTTCAAATTCATATTTTATTTAATGTATTTTTTCTGCCAATACTTAAACATTATTATAAACTAAATTTTCAGTCATTCCATAATGAATTTTAACACTATTGATAAATATATAACAGTATTTTCATAATAAAAGTCTAGCACTAGAAGTGAAAAAGATTATCATTATATTCATAATAAATAATAAAAGTCTAGCACGGGAAGTGAAAAAAATTATTATTGTGATACAGTTAGTTAAAAAAATAAGATTAATATTAACATCAGATTAATGTTTCAAACGAAAAATCAATAAATAATTAATAAATATAATTTAATGTCAATCACCATCAAAATAAATCAAATTCAACAATCAATTATATTTAAAATTTAGTTTTATGAATTTAAAAATTAAACAAAACGTTAGAAAAATCTAAAATACCTTTCCATTAATAGGTACTTAACAATCAATTTTAAATCTCCTGTTAGTATATGAAAATAATCATGATTTTCAAATTACTAAACATATTCTGTTTAGATATGTAAATAATCACAATTTAAACATTTCCATTAATGGGTCCTTAACAATCAGTTTTAAATATTCAGTTAGTATATTAAAATATTCATGATTTTCTAATTAATAAACATAATAATTTAGCAGTTAAGTTATTCCTAATTAGTAGGTTCTTAACAATAAATTTTAAATATTACCATATCAATTTTAACCAATTATTAAAACCAGAACTTTATAAAAGTTTGATCAATTTTAATAAGCATGTTCTGTTAGGATATCAAAATAATGATAATTTAGACATTGACTTATTCCTAATTAGTTTGAACTAAACAATCAATTTTAAATATTACACTATCAATTTTAATGTTGACTTATTGCTTTTTTATTTTGTTTTATCTTTAGTAATTAAAAACAATATAAGATGACTTATAATAACCCATACTATTCAACCAAACGTATTTCCAGATGAGATCTCCATTCTTTTCTTTGTGTGGTCTTATTTCAGTTACCATCTGTTATGTTCTATGAATTTTAATTGTAGATTAAACGTGGACGAAAGATTTATGCTCTGTAATTTTTGTGTGTGTATTACTTTCTTTAATTTATGGTAGAGGAGATTCAATTAAAAAGAAGAAAAAAAAATGCAGTCAACAATTTAAAGGCACAGGCTAACACTACTAATACCTGATTTTAGTTATGTGCATCTCAAAGGTCCTCTAATCAAAAAGAGGGAAAAAATACAACCAACAATTTCAAGGCACGGGCTAACACTACTAATATCTATTTTTAGTCATGTCTATCCCAAATATTCTTCAATAAAAAAAGACAAAAAAATACAGTCAACAATTTTAAGGCATGAGCTAACACTACTAATATCTTATTTTAATTATGTGCATTCCAAACGTTCTTCAATAAAAAAAAAAAAGAAATACATCCAACAATTTGAAGGTACGGGCTAACACTACTAATGTCTGATTTTAGTTATGTGCATTCCAAAGGTTCTTTCATGTGCCTTTTTCTCATACTTTTATTAATGTTGTAAGTTCAATACCTTTGGGTATCGAACAATTTTTCAATTCCATTTTAATTTTAACTGAACAATTTATGGTTTGCTTTAATTCATTCTGAATTTATTTCGTTGGCTTATATTTTTATCATTTCTTTTTCCTGCTCCTTGATGTTTCATGACTTAGTGTTGTTGATGTTTCATAACTTAATGAGGTACATATTATTCAATCATGTAATCGTTTGATTCACATATTTTTACTATACATCTTTTCTTTTATTCCAAACAATATCAAACAATATATAATATTTACACATTACCTTAAAATTATGTTTTATTACCTACATGTAACTCAATATTAGTTTCAAATTTATATTTTATTTAATGTATTTTTTTTCTATCAATACTTAAACATTATTATTATCCAAATAAACAAAATTATATAAGTGTGTACATGTAGTAATAATTTATATTTATGAAATCTCAAATATTAGTATGAGCCCGTGCATCGGCACGGGCGACTCGCTAGTTCTGGGAAAAATTGAATATAACATCCCAATTTTCCATGTGTGCGTGTGGTAGACTATGTTAATGCTTTGTTATGCGATTGAGTAGTATTTTTAGACTATTGAAATGGTAAAAAAAAAAATGAGATGTCACCATAGGATACCGAGGCATGGTTAAACTCTTAAGATTTTAAGCTAAAGTCTAAAAAGAATAAGAATAATTCAAAGAAAATTTTCTAGTCAAATAATGGTCAACTTATTAATGACCTAGATGTTAATAATTGGATTTTGGTCTAGAAATAGGAATTAGAAGCTTGAAAGAAAATTAGTAATTACTGTAAGTAAAGTTAGAAATTAAGTGGGGATAATTAAGGTTGATTAATGGTGATCTAGATTCCATAGAATTAGAAAGGGATAATTAAGCCATAAGAGTTTAAAGTGGAGGGCATTTTCATAAATGACTATATAACTAGTTTAAAAATAGAATTTTAGTTTAATTAATTGGTGACTAATTAAAGTGTATAATTATATGATGTAGAATAATTAAAATAAGTTAGAGCTGTAACACCCTGAAAAATTACAACTCCGATTGACAGAAGAAACTTTGTGTTTTGTCATTTGTGCATGTATGAATTTAATTTCAATAGTTATATGTTTTTAATCATAGAATTTTTTGCTATGTATGTGTGTGTGTGTGCGCGCGCTTGTGTGATTGATTTAGTAAAGCTTGATAAAAAAATATAAATTGTCTAAGCTAGATTTGCATCTGTGCAAGGATTGCATTGTGCATTGAGTCGCAGTGTAATTTGTCTCTGTGTGAGTGGACTCTGTGCAAGGTTCACTCTAAGTACACATATCCCAAGGGAGGTTATCACACTAATCTAGAAGATTAAGATAAAATTTACCCGTTTTAGCAAAAGCAATTTTGACCATTTTTGGCAAAACTCTACTTTATCCTTTTATAGTTAGTTTTGGAAAAGTGCAAGAAGCCATATAAGGCATGCTTGAGCTCATGGAGAGCACATCAAGGGCTGTCCAAGTTTCCAATTAGTCATATTAATGGTCATTCAAAGTGCTTAGATTAAGAAGATCAAGATTAGGCCTTGCAATTCCATTGGTCCAAGCATTTCACCTACAATAAGTGTTGTCTTTTAAAAGCCAAAGCCTAGGCTAGTTCTCACATTTTGCTAAAGCTTTTGGAGAAAAAGAAGACCATCTTTTTCTTCCAAGTTTTATCAGTGTTCTTGAGCCCTTCTTCCATCAAGCTTAGGTAAGTGACCTTCATTTTCAACTATAAGCTTGATTTTCACTTCATTTTCTTCCCCTATTTTCACTTGTAGTTTCAAAACCTTATTTTCATTATTGAAGGTTGGAAACTTGAATCTAAACTCCCTCATTTTTCCTTCTAAATTTTGTGCAGCCTACAAGAGGTAAGGGGATCTCTCCAACTCTTGAACCATATGCTTGTTGTTGAACTTCCTTGAACATGTTGTTGCTTTGAAATTTTTGAGCTTGTTGTCATGTCCTGAATCTGTGTGCTAAGTTGTTTTCCTTGAGTTTTTGATGCAAAAATGATTTATTTGCATGTTAAAACATAAAGTTAGCCTTAAATTTCACTTAAACCGGAGTTTCCTAGCAAAAGTTACAAATAAAACAAGTTTAAGAACCTTTAGTAAAATGAAAAATCTATCACGAATTTGGAATGAAAGTTATAGAAGTACGGACTATTTTTATTAATGTTTTGACCTCAAAAATGAGTTTTGACCTCAAAACATAGAGTTATGCCCATACCTTCATGTGCATCCTTTCACCAAAGTATTGTCGAGAGTTATTATGCTAATGACTTCGTGCAGGAAGAACCAACTGTTGTAGCCGATGAACAAGTTGAACCACAATAACATGGTTGAGTACGTTGACAACTGAAAAGAAATAGACAACCACCCATATATGGAATTGGTGGACATAGACGAAATTAATTGCTTGCCCTGGTTAATTATGTCCTAATATGTTTGTTGTCAGTTTGCCCTTATTGATTGAATGAACAATAAACAAGAATTAATTGACTAAGCACTAAATTTTTTTCATATGAATTGCCTCCAAATTTATTTCTTTGAGACAATTTGACCCCACGTTGCTTGTATTGAAATGATGTGATTGCATAATGCTTTCCAAACAACGATTTCACTACACACTGATTTTTTGAATAGCATAAATCAAATGTAATAAATTAAGATTTAATCTACACCATTTATATAACTTTTTTTTTATTTGTATTCTTCAAACTAGATAAATTTGGTTTCATTTAATGATTATTTATTTTTTTTTTAAAAAAAATACTATTTAAGTAATAATAGTTTTACATGAATTAATGCATACTATCAAAATTGAACTTATTCTATTTATTTAATTTGTTTCGGTAAAATAATTAGATCACTTAAATATATGTATTTTTGAAAAATATTTAACTAAATTATATTTATATTAAGTATTCAAATATATGCATTTTTCTATAAAAAAATTCGGCATAAATTATACCTTGCTATAAATAAATATATATCAACCAAAAAGTAAATAATTTAAAACAAAGTGTCCAAAAACAAGACAAAATTAGTAACACTTGAAGATTTTACTTGTCAAGAATCCTACAGAGCTTTGTCCACTGTGCCACAAAATGAGTGACCGAGATTGCACCGACGATAATCAACGACCTATAATGCATTCACGTAAATGAGATTATTGTTCACCAATTAGGAATCCTATAGAGCTTTGTCTTCTGGGACAGAAAAGAAGTGGCCGAGATAGCACCAACAACGATCAACGACCCATAACACATTCACACAAACGAGGTTATTATTCACGAGTTAGGAATCTTACAGAGCTTTGTCCTTTGTGCCAGAAAAGAAGTGGTAGAGATTGCACAAACGACAATCAATGACCCATAACGCATTCACGTAAATGAGGTTACTGTTTACTTGTCATGAATCCTGCATAGCTTTGTGCCAGAAAAACGATCTGACCACACGTTGCTTTTCCCCTTACGATTTTTATCTCACATTGCTTGTTTTGAGACGATGTAACTAAACAATGCTTTCTACAAGACGATTAGACTAAATACTAATTGTTTTGAATAGCACAAAACAAATGTAATTAATTAAGACTTAATCTAAACTGTTTATATTATCGGTGCGATCTTAGCCGTTGGTATCAATCACGTGAAAACAATACATCACCTATTATAAATAGAGTAGGAGGGATAGCTACAACTCAACACCTTTGTTTGCTACTCACCCTATCTCATCATCCTCAAAGCATTTATTTTTCTCACAAAGTATAATTCATAATGGACAACAATCCATGGAAGCTTCTTAACATTGATGACTCAGACCTCCCATCCTTTGTTCGCCTAACTAATTACTCATCCTCCAATCCAACAGGACTAATTCCTACTCCGGCTGGGGCCATACAAGCGGCCATGATGAATCGACAATAGGGAGCCATTCCCAACTCAAGAATTCATAATGTGTGCCCACCAAGTAACACAATGTGAATTTAACAGAAATCTATGGTTATATGCTTTAGATTTCATTTGATCACAAGGTCAACTACCATAAAACATTTATTGTATTTGATACACCTAAACATTCAATTGATTATTAAATTTGTATAATTGTAGGATTGGTAAATCTTGATGACACACCTCATAAGACACTATTAGGGTCCATTGATTATACTTTTGATCGTGTCCCTTTAATGGTTGTCATTGTCAAAAGTTAGACCCCAAACAATTTTGGTGACATGAGAGTTACGCATAAGGTAGTTGACTTTAATTAGCTTTCTAAGGATTACATTGTTATTTTTTGAATATTCATTCATGAGAGTTTTAATCTTAGGATCCTATAGGGATTATTGATGCCACCATGAAACATACAATCATAGAAGGTCAAGATTGTAGCCCATATATGATGGACATTCACATTGGTTTTGTCTTAGTTCTACAAGACATAAGTTTGTTACTATTGTTAATTTCTTATTTTCTTTGTCGTATAGAGTTTATTTTTTATTGAACTAAATGATATACTCTATAGGCGGTAGTGTTTTGTCCCTTTCCTCCTTAGTCCAAATGTTATTTGAATATTACACTGCACAATATTATAAAGGTAATGTTTTTGCATTTTAGGTTACCAATAATTTTGGTATTCACAAATTTACACTGTATACGCATATGTTGTTCATATTTGATGCAGGTATTTCCGAAGGAGAATTAACCTCTTGTTAAGTAGTTTGTCTTTCGTGCGTACAACATGTCATCAAGTGGATTTCATCAATGGCTTACCATTTATGTTTCTTTTTATGTTTATTGTTGTTTTATTTGGTAGGTGTAATGTTGTTCCATTTTAGGGATTATCATTTATGTACTAAGGATTTGGGAAAATAAATATTGAAAGGGATGACACATCAATAAAATTGTTTGGTTTCATTTAAGGATTAAATATTTTTAATACACTATTGTAGATTAATTCATATTAAAGTACTCATAGTTTTACACCAATGCAAACTATCTAAATTGAATATGTTTTATTTATTTAATTTGTTTTGGTAAAATAATCAGATTACTTAAATATACACACATTTTTCATAAATATTTAACTAAATTATATTTATAGAAAGTATTTAAATATATGGATTTTTCTTAAATTCTATTCTACACAAATTCTATTTTTAATAATTAAATATGTATGTGTATATATATATATATATATATCAATTAGTGAACTAAAAAAATCAAAACAAATAAAACTAAAAACAAATAGTTCATTTTTAAATAAAAAAACCAAGCAAAATAAAAAGAAATTTTAACTAAACAAAAACAAAAAAACTCAACTAAATAAATTAAAAAAACAAAAAAAGACAGTTCATTTTTAAATTAAAAACCAAACAAAATATTTAAAAAAATCCAAATAAATAAATAAAAAAGTTCATTTTTTAATTAAAAAAAGCAAAGTGAAAAACAATTTCAAAAAACAAAAAACAAAAAATTTAAATAAATAAATTCAAATGAAGATGAAAAAAAAAACACATTCTCAATTGTATTTTTGTAAAAAAAAAAAAAACAAAATGGTCTTATGACATTGGCTCCCCAGGAACCGATTTAGTAAGCTGGTTTTGAAAAAAAGATATAGCACGTTAAGAAATCGATTCCTTAGGAATCGAAATGAAAAAAAAAATAGAGGTGAGAAATCGGTTTGGGGGGAACCGATTTCTCACTTATGAACAGTAAATTGTGTCATGTATGTAAATAATTGTTGCCTTGTATCATTTGGGTAAATTTTTATTTTATTTGTATTATTTGGGTCAAAAAATTTAAATGGAATAACATTAATAATTTATTGACAAAAGTAAATGTCAGGGAAAATACTCACTTTTGTCCTTGAATTTGTAGGACACCGATACTTGGATTCCTAGAAGATGGATAAATAAATTTTTGTCCTTGAATTTTCAAAAAATATGACAAAACCATTTCATCATCAATTTTCTCCATTAATCCAAACGGAAGTGCCTACTTGACATCATTGGACCTATTTGTCATAGAAAATTTTGTTGTGTGTTGCTGATGCAGTGGAATCAAAATGTCATGCAATTTTGCTTTTGGCACTGACTACTGTGAACTAGTAAACAACCGAGACTATAAAAAATGACTGGTAATAGAATGTTTGTAACCAATTGAAAAAATAATTAATGTTTAGATAAAATTATTAAAAAATGGCAATTGTTATGACTGTTAAAGTTGCCACATGACGACATAGTCAAATTTTCACACTGGATGGTGATAACATCATGAAGTGTATATTGATCTAAACTCATTGGTAGAAAGGAAGAAGAGGAATGGTTGGATCTGAAACCTGGTTAAAGGAATGCAATGGTTGAAGGCTTAGAGAGGAGAGAGAGAATGATCCTGAATTTTTTTAGTAATTTTGTCTAATTTTTAATTATACTTTCAACCGGTTACAAACCCTACATACCTTCTATAGCATATCAAATTAACTTGCTCATGAGTGTTTGACTTTTTTGCTACTTCACCATAGCTAGATTCTTTGATTTTTACAATTTGTAGAAGCAAGCTTCATGATGATGAATCAAGTAATTTTGGTGATGACAAAAAGCCCAAAAGAATGATTTCAAGATTGAGTCAACAAGTTCAAGATCAAGATTAATTTCAAGATTCATTAGAAGAAATCAAGAAGATTCAAGATTCAAGAGAAGTTGATTTCAAGATTCAAGAAAAGACATCAAGAAGAATCAAGATTCAAGAGAAGATGAATTCAAGATTCAAGAGAAGAAATCTAGAAGCAACAAGTCAAGACTTCACAAGGGAAGTATTGAAAAGGATTTTTCAAAAACCAAACATAGCACAGTTTTGTTTTACAAAAGAGTTTTATCAAATTTTTCTAAGTTACCAGAGTATTTACTCTCTGGTAATCGATTACCAGTTTCCTGTAATCGATTGCTAGTGATAAAATTTGATTTCAAAAAGTTTTTAACTAAATTTGCAACGTTCCAAATGATTTTTAAATGGTGTAATCGATTACAATATATTGGTAATCAATTACCAGTGTATCTGAACGTTGAAATTCAAATTCAATTGTGAAGAGTCACATCTTTTCATAAAATGCATTGTGTAATCAATTACATGATTATGGTAATCGATTACCAGTGACAAGTTTTGAATAAAAGGACAAGAGATGTAACTCTTGACATGATTTTCTCAAGGTTATAACTGTTCCAATGGTTTTCTTGACCAGGCATGAAGAGTCTATAAAAGCAAGACCTTGACTTGCATTCACAACAACTTCTTGAATAACTTTTGAGAAACCTTTAAACCTTTACAACTCTTTAAGAATTCTTTCCTACTCATCTTTCTTCTTCTTCCTTTGCCAAAAAGCTTTCTAAGTTTTTTTTTTCCAAATCTTGTTCTTCTGCAAGTGAAAATTCTGCAGAAAACAAAAGTGTGCTATATCTTTTCATTCTCTTCTCCCTTTGCCAAAAAGAATTCAACAAGGACTAATCGTCTGAATTCTTTTTGTGTCCCTCTTCTCCCTTTTCCAAAAGAATAGAGGGACTAACCGCCTGAATTCTTTTGTGTCTCTCTTCTCCCTTTCCAAGAGAATTCAAAGGACTAACCGCCTGAGAATTCTTTAGATTCTTCCCTTTCCCTTAAACAAAAGATTTCAAAGGACTAACCGCCTGAGATATTGATATGAACCTTCATAACACAAGGGCTGACTTAGGATCGTCTAGGATTAAACCTTGATGGAAATATTTGGAAATTGATTAAGAAAAAGGATGGGAAATTGGAAAGATTCAAGGGTTGGGCAGTGGCTAATTTCCTGGGTCTTAATAAGGTGGATCTTGGCATAAAATGGATGAATGGGATGGTAAAAACGTAGGTTAAGTGGTGGTTGAATACAATTATAGAAATGGTTATAACTCAAACTACAGCGCTCCAAATGAGGTGATTCCAAAATGAGGTGAAAGGTCTCATTTTGAATTTCAATTTAGGCTCAAGAATCACTTAATTTGAACGAGTAAAATGAGAGTTATGATCACGAGATAATTCTGGGCAGAATTGGATTTTCTGGAAATTGTGGTTTGAAGGAACAAGGTTGAAGATGAAATGGTGGAAGGAAAGAATCACTGTTTCCAGCGAGCGCAACACACAAAGGATGTGAAAGACCTTTGATATAGCCAGGGTGTTCTTGAATCACTCAAGAACTTAGGAGAATCACTCTCACTAAGATAAAAGAGATAAACTCTAATTTTCTCAATAAAACTCAACTTGTGTTTATTGATAAAATGGATCAACTTATATAGAAGCTTTACATCAGATTTTAGTAATGATCCACTAACCTAGAATTAAAAGAACTTAATTCCATTAACCTAGGGAATTAAAAGAACTTAATGGCTGAGTGTAACTGAAATTATGGCAACCAAAAGTCACCCCCAAGGTTGAACTAAACCTAACTAAAGCCCTTTTAGTTGATAAACCGAAAACATATTTTTGGTCAGCCAACTTTACAAGGATTGGGCCATTATTTAGACAAACTAAACACTCTAAAGTTGAGACAAAGTGGTGCCATTTAGTCCTCCTCCATTTGGGCCATGATACAACTCACAACCTTGGACTTTTCTCCTTGAAACTTGGGCTTGTATTCAAATAGTATGGACAACACTTGTTGAAGAGCTTCCTTGGCTTTCCTTGTTCTAACCCTTGTCATTGGTCCTCCATGTCCTTCAAGTGGATCCTTGCCCTTGCTCTTGGTCATGTCCTCATCATTCTCTCCCTCTTGAGAAGGATTTGTCCTCAAATCGGATTCTCCATCTTCATCAATGATCGAGGTCGTACCCGAATCAAATAAACATGAAAATGCAGTAACTAGGAAGTGATCCTAGGTCGTTTCCCAACGAGCAGTGACAAGCCAAATGTTCATAATATACTTGCAGTAACAGTAACAGTAACGATGGGGGGGGGGGTTGTTTGCTTTTGTAAATTAAACAGCGAATATATGTGAATTAGAAAATATCAGAATTAAAACACGTTGCTTCCCCTTGATTCACAAGCAAGTCTCTTATCCTAGGTTACGAGAGTTTATCCTTTATCAGTTTAACCACTTAATCCAACCCTAAATTAAATTACTAAGCGAAATTCAACATAAGGCATTCATTATGTGATTAAGCATCACATACACCAATTACTCATAAACGATCATTAAGCATGAACGTAAATTAAGCGCAGAGACAATTAATCAAGCACTAAGCATGCATGAATTAAAAGCAACAAATTCAAAGTAATTAGTGAAGAGGAAAAACTAAACAGAATTTAACAGTAATAATAGAACCTCAAAGAGAACTGTGCTTGATCCTCAAGGGAAAACAACGCTGCGGACTTAGCCTTCCATTAATCAAATAGAGAATGAAATTTTATTGATAAAACTAAAAGTCTGAACTGGAATTGAAAAAAAACGAAAATAAAAGAGAAAGAGAAGAGAGACTAAAACTAAAAACGAAAAATAGAAGAGAGAGAGGAGAGAGAGAGAGAGTCTCCCGCGAGGGAGAGAGGGGGCTCCCTAAACTAGAACCTTGGTGCTGTTATATAGTTTTTTCTCAGCCCCAAAGCTTACAAATATGTTTTAAATCCAAGCCCATAAGTAAAATCAAATCAAATCTAGATAAGATAAGATAAGATAAGATCTAGATGAGATCAAATCTAAATAATATCTAGATAAGATAAGATCTAATTTTATAGAATAAATTAGTCTGCCCTCTTCAAGTCCAAGCCCAATTCTAGATTCAAGCCCAATGCTAGATTCAAGCCCAATGCTTCATTAATTCCTGAAATTAGATTAAAAACATCAAATTGGCTGAATGGGCCCAAATAATAAAACTGCCTAATTAATTGACAATTAAGACCAATCAATAATTAAAATGGTGCAAAAAGGGTTTAGAAAATAGAAGAAAATGATGGCACATCAAAACCCCCCATACTTAGTCTTTTGCACTCCTGGGCAAAATGAAACAAAGAACAAGAACAAAATCCAAGGATATCAGAGGGAGACAAACAAAAACATTCACATATTTCTCAATGAACATCAAGGAATAAAAGGAATGGGTAACATCTAACATAAGGAGATCCAAAAAGTCAAGACATTCATGAAAATCATCCAAGCAACCCAATCATCGCAAAATAGTTAATCAGCTCAAGAATGAAAAGTGATAAAGCCTCACAAGATATACACTCTATCTCTCAAGTGTCTAGGCTACTATTTACCCTCAAAGCACCCATGAAAGCAAACACCACATAAACTTGGCAAGATTCTAAAATTGACAATCAACCCATAAACACAAGCACATGAGGATCAAAAGGTCTTTTAAGGTTGTAATGGGGCCAAGGACAAGGTATGGAGAAATATGGAATAAGTGGCTAAATCCCAAAGGAATAGAGGAGCAAAGGGGAATAAGTGCATATTAAGAAAAAAATAAGAAAATAAAAAGAAGTAAAGATAAAAATTAAACATGAAGAGTAGAACCAAGAGTTTCATCATTCTTGTGCCATTTAAGATCTTATTCACTCAACTTTATTGCTTTTTTTTTTGTTTTTTCTTCTTCTTTTTTTTTTTCGATTTTTTTTTTTTGCCTTTGAGAAACAACATTTCATTCAGCATGTCCAACATTTAACCAATATACAATGTACATCAAGTATGGCCCAAAATACATCATGAAGCATAGTCAACAAAACAAGTTGTCCAATGAAACAAAAACCCCCCACACTTATTCCCAAAACAATTCCAAAGCTCCAAAATTCCTTAAGGATATGGTAATATCATGGTTTTTCACTTAAGGCTTGTAGTGAGCTTCAAAACAAGGAAAGGGAAACAAGGCTCAAAAGGGCTATCAAAGGAATTAATTCAAGGTAAGTCCATTTGGCTAGAAGCTTATAAGAACAAAATTGCCTTAATCATTTCCAAATATGCATGTGAATTAGGACGCATCAACAAGAATCAAGCCAAGGCTATTGTGCAAGCAATCAATGGGGCAAAACACACCAAATGATTATAATGATGGATGGCTCAAATTCTCACAAAGGTAAAATCATCACTTTCAAATTGAGCTTTCAAAACTATCATGACATGTAGAGAAGAATCAAGGATTTCAAGTCACAAAATGTCAAGAACTTTTATTTTCAAAACAATTACCCATTTCTTGAACATATCCTATAATTCAAAGAAAAACATGCAAAGTCGTACGTGCACACAAAATTGACCCAAAATATTAAACTGAAAATCCGAAGAAACTAACAACATTAACAAATTAACACAACTAACAAATTAACAAAACCAACAAAACTAGCAAAACCAAAGAACACTCCCCCCCCCCCCCCCCCCCATACTTAAACAACACATTGTCCTCAATGTAGCACAATTAAAAGATTAAAAACAATTAAATCATCAAAGAGAATCGGACAAGTGTAATAAAAGCAAAGAAGGAGATAGGAAAAGAAAAACTCCCTAAGTCATGGTGGAGGAAGAGTAGGGTGGAGTAAGGAAGTCTCTTCCACCACTACGTCCACTAAAGAAGGGTTCGTGAGGAATGGCTTAAGTCGATGTCCGTTGACCTTAAAGCTCTTGTTTGTGGAGTCGCTTTTGATCTCAACTGTACCATAAGGAAAAACATTAGTAACAACAAAAGGACCAATCCACTTAGACCTCAACTTACCGCTCATGAGTCCAAGCCTAGAATTATACAATAACACTTTTTGCCCAACCACAAAGTCTTTTTTAACTATCATGCTATCATGGAACTTCTTGGTCTTTTCTTTGTAGAACTTGGCATTCTCGTAGGCGTCTAGGCGGATTTAGATTAATGCAAACCCAATTTAAAAGCAAGAGATAAGAATTTAAAATAGAAGATAGAAGATAAGGTAAAGAAAAGATAAGATATTTAAAGATAAAATTAGAAGATAAAAGAAAAGATAAGATATTTAAAGATAAAATTAGAAGATAAAAGAAAAGATAAGATATTTAAAGATAAAATTCGAAGATAAAAGATAAAGATAATAGATAAGATAAGATAAAAAATTTAAAGATAAGATATGATAAAATATTTAAATTGCGATAAAGATAACTACTTATAAGAAATTCAAATAAATAAGATCTAAATCTACTAAATCTAAATACTTACTCCTAAAACCCAACAGTAAAAAAAATGAGGAATAACTACTTCTAAGGAAGACCGACAATGAAAATAAGGACTAAAATCTATATATTAAAATCGCTAAAACCTGATAAGTCTAATTAGCCTAGATATATGGATTCTGGATTTGTCTGTTATCAATACCAGTGAACTACTCAACACTAACACACATACTAACACAATACTAACAATTAAACATAAAACACGAAAGGATTAAGCACACAACAATAGCTAGCTATTATGAACCTTTGGACACTGCTCCCCGGCAACGGCGCCAAATTTGATCGAGGCCGTACCCGAATCAAATAAACATGAAAATGCAGTAACTAGGAAGTGATCCTAGGTCGTTTCCCAACGAGCAGTGACAAGCCAAATGTTCATAATATACTTGCAGTAACAGTAACAGTAATGATGGGGGGGGTTGTTTGCTTTTGTAAATTAAACAGCGAATATATGTGAATTAGAAAATATCAGAATTAAAACACGTTGCTTCCCCTTGATTCACAAGCAAGTCTCTTATCCTAGGTTACGAGAGTTTATCCTTTATCAGTTTAACCACTTAATCCAACCCTAAATTAAATTACTAAGCGAAATTCAACATAAGGCATTCATTATGTGATTAAGCATCACATACACCAATTACTCATAAACGATCATTAAGCATGAACGTAAATTAAGCGCAGAGACAATTAATCAAGCACTAAGCATGCATGAATTAAAAGCAACAAATTCAAAGTAATTAGTGAAGAGGAAAAACTAAACAGAATTTAACAGTAATAATAGAACCTCAAAGAGAACTGTGCTTGATCCTCAAGGGAAAACAACGCTGCGGACTTAGCCTTCCATTAATCAAATAGAGAATGAAATTTTATTGATAAAACTAAAAGTCTGAACTGGAATTGAAAAAAAACGAAAATAAAAGAGAAAGAGAAGAGAGACTAAAACTAAAAACGAAAAATAGAAGAGAGAGAGGAGAGAGAGAGAGTCTCCCGCGAGGGAGAGAGGGGGCTCCCTAAACTAGAACCTTGGTGCTGTTATATAGTTTTTTTTCAGCCCCACAGCTTACAAATATGTTTTAAATCCAAGCCCATAAGTAAAATCAAATCAAATCTAGATAAGATAAGATAAGATAAGATCTAGATGAAATAATATCTAGATGAGATCAAATCTAAATAATATCTAGATAAGATAAGATCTAATTTTATAGAATAAATTAGTCTGCCCTCTTCAAGTCCAAGCCCAATTCTAGATTCAAGCCCAATGCTAGATTCAAGCCCAATGCTTCATTAATTCCTGAAATTAGATTAAAAACATCAAATTGGCTGAATGGGCCCAAATAATAAAACTGCCTAATTAATTGACAAGTAAGACCAATCAATAATTAAAATGGTGCAAAAAGGGTTTAGAAAATAGAAGAAAATGATGGCACATCAATCAAAAAGAGATAAGTCAGAGACATTGAAGGTGGACTTAACATTATACTCACCGGGCAGCTCAACTTTGTAAGCATTGTCATTGATTCTTTCAAGCACTTGAAATGGTCCATCTCCCCTTGGTTGAAGCTTTGATTTCCTTTGTTCCGGAAACCTTTCTTTTCTCATGTGCACCCAAACCCAATCTCCGGGTTCGAAGACAACCTTCTTTCTCCCTTTGTTGGCTTGTTTAGCATAGCTTTTATTTCTCCTCTCAATTTGATTTTTGACTCTCTCATGAAGTTTCTTCACATAGTCCGCTTTTGCTTGACCTTCTTTATACTTAAAAATAGAAACATTATGCATAGGCAAAAGATCAAGAGGAGTTAGTGGGTTAAAACCATAAACAACTTCAAAAGGAGAACAATTAGTAGTGCTATGAACAGCTCTATTGTAAGCAAACTCAACATGGGGTAAACAAGCTTCCTAAGTTTTTAAGTTCTTCCTCAAAACTGTCCTAAGCAAAGTTCCCAATGTCCTATTAACAACTTCTGTTTGCCCATCGGTTTGTGGGTGACAAGTGGTTGAAAATAACAATTTAGTGCCCAACTTGCCCCACAAAGTCCTCCAAAAATGGCTTAGGAACTTAGAGTCCCTATCATTAACAATGCTCCTTGGCAAACCATGGAGTCTCACAATCTCCTTGAAAAACAAATCAGCCACATGGGAAGCATCATCAACTTTTTTACATGGAATAAAATGAACCATTTTAGAAAACCTATCAACGACCACAAAAATGGAATCTCTACCACTACTTGTTTTTGGCAGCCCCAAAACAAAATCCATGGATAAATCAATCCAAGGATACTCCAGAATTGGCAATGGAGTATACAATCCATGAGGCTTTACCTTTGACTTTGCCTTTTTACATACAATGCAATGTTCACAAAATTTCTGCACATCCTTTTTCATATGAGGATAATAAAAATGTTCTTGCAATGTTTCTAGAGTCTTTTGGACCCCAAAATGCCCCATTAAACCTCCTTCATGTGCTTCACAAACAAGCAAGTTTCTTGTAGAACATTTAGGCACACACAATTTGTTTTCTTTGAAAAGAAAGCCTTCATGTCTAAAGAAACCATTTTCTGAAAAATTTTCACAATTTTTAAAAATTTCTCCAAAAGTTTCATCATTTTCATACATGTTTTTCAAACATTGAAGACCAATCAATTTTGTTTCAAGCATAGAAAGTAATCCATGACGCCAAGAGAGAGCATCGGCTACAATATTACCTTTTCCCTTTTTATGTTTGATAACATAAGGGAATTGCTCTAGGAATTCCACCCACTTCGCATGCCTTTTGTTAAGCTTGTCATGCCCCTTGATATATTTGAGGGACTCATGGTCACTATGAATGACAAATTCCTTGGGATAAAGGTAGTGTTGCCATATTTTCAAAGCCCATACTAAGGCATACAACTCCTTATCATAAGTTGAATAGTTAAGGGTAGGACCACTTAAATTTTCACTAAAATAAGCAATTGGATGACCTTCTTGCATCAACACAGCCCCAATCCCAACATTTGAAGCATCACACTCAATTTCACAAGATTTTTGAAAGTTTGGCAACGCAAGTATGGGGGCATTAGTTAGCTTTTGCTTAAGAACATTGAAAGCTTCTTCTTGTTTCTCTCCCCATTTGAAACCAACATTTTTCTTGAGCACTTCATTGAGAGGTGCTGCCAATGTGCTAAAATCCTTCACAAATCATCTATAAAAACTTGCTAAGCCATGAAAACTCCTCACCTCGGTCACGGACTTAGGTGTAGGCCATTCTTGAATAGCCCTAACCTTCTCCTCATCAACTTGCAATCCTTTTGAACTTACAACAAATCTAAGAAACACAACATGGTTAGTACAAAAGATTCATTTTTCAAGATTGGCATACAATTGTTCTTCTTTAAGCACACACAAGACAGATTTTAAATGATCAATATGCAAATCAAGTGATGTGCTATAGATAAGAATATCATCAAAGTACACCACAACGAACCTTCCTATGAACTCTCTCAAGATATGGTTCATTAATCTCATGAGAGTGCTAGGAGCGTTAGTTAGGCCAAAAGGCATAACCAACCATTCATACAAACCATATTATGTTTTAAAAGCAGTTTTCCATTCATCCCCTTCTCTAATCATAATTTGATTGTATCCACTTTTTAAATCGATTTTAGAGAAGTAACATGCACCATGCAATTCATCAAGCAAATCATCAAGCCTAGGTATAGGATGCCTATATTTAATGGTGATGTTATTAAGGGCTCTACAATCGGAACACATGCGCCATGTCCCATCTTTTTTAGGGACCAAAATCACCGGGACAGCACAAGTACTCATACTATCTCTTACCCAACCTTTGCTAATGAGTTCATCCACTTGTCTTTGAATCTCTTTGGTTTCTTGTGGATTACTTCTATAGGCTGGCCTATTGGGCAAAGAAGCTCCCAGAATGAGATCAATTTGATGCTCAATTCCCCTCAAAGGTGGTAGTCCACTTGGCACATTTGATGGAAACATGTCTTGAAAATCCTGCAAAAGAGTTTTAACACTAGAAGGCACTTCAAGGAACAAGGGCATTGGAGAAGTCTAATTTTTATTAAATAAAGTTGTAATAAAATGTTTGGGTCACACTAGTTTGTTTTAGCACATAAGTCCAAAACATTTGGTAATTTTCTTTGTTTTATATTGTGTGGACTGCATGAGAATAATACTTAAATAAGTCCTACCTAGGAGTGACTGTTAGTGTGTTTTTGTGTGTCTCTTGAGTGGATTGCAGGATAATTAATAAGTCATTAACTTGAAATAATTATTTTCATTAAGAGTTCTTATGGTTAGCATTTTTTGTATGCCTTAGGACAACAACATCTTCTATATATATCTCACATTTTTATGAATGAAATAAGAACCTAGATATTGAAATTTGAAATTATTACAATTGGAGAGGACTGACTCTCTTGGTTCTTGGATTAGAACCTTTTGATTCTTATCAAAGAAACCTTTCTTTGTGGCTAATCCTCCTTGACTTATCAATCAAGCTTTGATTGTGGCGTCATTTCCCATTTCTTATCCTTTCGTTTTCTATTTTTCTTTGTGACACCCTAAAATCTGTTATGAATAGACATGCACTTTTCCTTTTTGTAAACTGATTTTTTTGTAAACATGTTCATCAATCCAATTGTGGAAACATTTTACTTTAAGGAAACGTGAGTAAACTTCTTTTTTTTTTATTCCTTTATACATACAAGTCGTGACAGAAATATAAATCCTTTTGTAAAAATAGATGTGTTCCAATTATAAACCATATGCTTTTTGAATGAAGAGAAAGAGAAGTACTATAAACTTAAATTGTTATATATATATATATATATATATATATATATATATATATATATATATATATATATATATATATATATATATATATGCAAGAAGATACATTGGAGTGTGGATATGCCTCAAATTACACATAATAAAAAGATGATGACTGCAAGTACTCACAAAATATGTAGAACCTAGGTCCACCCATACATATGCAAAAGAAAAGGAAATATCCAGTCTTAGAGCAATCATCACTAACCCAAACCTAGTAAAAAAATGTATGCAAGAAGGGTGAAGCAAAAGGTAAGTAGTTTAGAAGATCCCTAACAGTGAGACTCCCAGGAGGAAACATCCCACATATCCTCATCGGAATCTTCCTCAGAATCCTCCTTACTATTTTCCTTAATGAGCCACCTGACTCCTCCCTAGGGAAGCTCCCCACCAATTTCCTTTGTCGCTACTGCATCATCCTCTACAGTCAAGCTCAAGAAGAAACTCCTGTTGCATTTGACCCTAACAATAAAAATGTAAGGGTGAGTCTTTCTAGTTTGTCAGCCAAAACATAGAAAGATCTAAACACAAGTCAAAATACACAAGACTAGCAACAATTGCGATGTGGTTATCTACTAGATCTCACAAGCATCTTAAGGCGTCACTTTTTCACTAACTCAACATATACATTACACTAACCAACTGTCACTGGAACTTCCAAAACTCAATGGTCTTATAACATTTTAGTTCAGATGGCTGCCAGGAGTTCACCTTCACCAAGAAATAATGGTAGGCTCTCACTCGTCGGCTATGCCTCGTATTTGTCGGGATTTTCAAGTCACCTTAGTGGAAAACATGACCACAAACTCAGTGCCATATCCCCAAGAAACAACAAGTCAACGAACATACCCCAGATACCACTCCATAAGGCCATCCCAAACTCTAAGGATTGGCGCATCAACTCCTTTCTCCCAGAGGATTTATTTTATCGTCATCGTCGGGCCTGACTGTAATGGTACAAAACGTCGTCAAAAGGTGAACCAGGTTTGAGAGTCATCCAAACTTAACCAAAATGGGATCCCATCCACACCTTATGGTGGACACCACCAATCTATCACCACCTAGCAAACTCACAACTTCCAACATATTTCCCCCCACGTGACTCTCTTGAAAAAACCATCTCCATATTCCATCACGAGTCTACATTCACTTTCACGTCTCTCAAGCACATTACTCTCTCGGAGAAAACATCCTAGTCACATGGATTCTCGGGTCTGAGTCCATGTGAGCTAACACAAAACATTGCACATGATAACTGCTTTATATAGGTATATTCTATGATTAAATCATAAAAAAATTGTTAGATTTCCCCTCTCTTATTTCTCCTTTCGACGTAAATAATTAGAATTTTAGCATCATCTAATTTTTTGTCTAGTAGGTGTCTAAACTGGTGAATTTATAATATTTTGATGCTGTATTTGTTGCAGAAAAACAGAAGAAAGCTTGGAAGAGAAGTTGAAGATCTGAAGGCTCTCTCTTAGTGTGCAGCACTCACTCAGCGCACAGAAGTCACATGCAGAAGTCAAAGACCATGTGAAGGCATGCTTAGCGCAACTCACGCGCTAAGCACGTGACCACCGCCTCACTCGCTCAACGCGACAGTCATGCTTAGCGCGGGTTGCATAAAATTAAGCTAACTAAGGCCTATAAAAGAATGAGGAAGCAAAGTGATCGAGGCCGTACCCGAATCAAATAAACATTAAAAATGCAGTATCTAGGAAGTGATCCTAGGTCGTCTCCCAACGAGCAATGGTCAACCAAACGTTCGTAACAGATAGTAGAAAAATAGTAACGAATTGGGGGGGGGGGGTTGTTTGCTTTTGTAAATTAAACAACGAATAGATGTGAATTAGAAAATATCAGAATTAAAACACGTTGCTTCCCCTTGATTCACAAGCAAGTCTCTTATCCTAGGTTACGAGAGTTTATCCTTTATCAGTTCAACCACTTAATCCAACCCTAAATTAAATTACTAAGCGAAATTTAACATAAGGCATTCATTATGTGATTAAGCAACACATACACCAATTAATCATGAATGATCATTAAGCATGAACGTAAATTAAGCGCAGAGACAATTAATCAAGCACTAAGCATGCATGAATTAATAGCAACAAATACAAAGTAATTGGTGAAGAGGAAAAATTGATCAAAATTTAATAGTAATAATAAAACCTCAAAGAGAGTTGTGCTTGATCCTCAAGAGAAAACAACGCTGGAGACTTAGCCTTCCATTAATCAATAGAACACGAAATTGTAGTAGAAACGAAGAAAACTAGAATTATTCTCCAAAATGAAAAAGAAACTAAAACGAATTGAGAATAGCACTCTAAAACTAAAACGAAAAAGAGAGAGAGGAGAGGAGAGGAGAGAGAGAAGAGAGGAGAGAGAGAGAGAGAGGAGAAGAGCCTAAACTAGAACCTTGGTGCTGTTATATAGTTTTCAGCCCCAAAGCTTACAAATCTGTTTTAAATCCAAGCCCATAAATAAAATAAAATCTAGATAAGATAAGATAAGATAAGATTTAGATGAAATAATATCTAGATGAGATCAAATCTAAATAATATCTAGATAAGATAAAATTTGATAGAATAAAATAGTATGCTCTCTTCAAGTCCAAGTCCGATTCTGGATTCAAGCCCAATTGCTTATAATTCTCCTGAAATTAAATTAAAAACAAAAAATTAATCCAGTAGGCCCAAATGATAAAACTGCATAATTAATTTGACAATTAAGGCTAATCAGTAATTAAAATGGTAACAAAAAGGGTTAAGAAATATGATAAAATGATTACACATCAAATCCCCTCACACTTAGCCTTTTGCACTCTTGGGAAAAATAAAAAAAACCAAAGCAAGGGACAAATTCAGAGACATTAAAGAGAAACAAACAGACACAACAACAATTACATATTTCTCAATGAATCTCAAGGAATGAAAAAAAAAGGGTAACATCTAACATGAAGAGATCCAAAGAGTCAAGACATTCGTGAAAATCATCCAAGCAACCCAATCATGGAAAAATAGTTAATCAGTTCAAGAATGAAAAGTGATAAAACCTCACAAGATATACACTCTATCTCTCAAGTGTCTAGGCTACTATTTACCCTCAAAGCACCCATGTAAACCAACACCACATAAACTTGGCAAGATTCTAAAATTGACAATCAACCCATAAACACAAGCACACGAGGATCAAAAGGTCTTTTAAGGTTGTAATGGGGCCAAGGACAAGGTAGGGAAAAATATGGAATAAGTAGCTAAATCCCAAAGGAATAGAGGAGCAATGGGGAATAAGTGCATATTAAGAAAAAAATAAGAAAACCTAAAGATAAAATTTAAACGCAAAGAGTAGAGCCAAGAGTTTCATCATTCTTTTTCCATTTAAGATCTTATTCACTCAACTTTATTGCTTTTCTTTTTCTTTTTTTCGAATTGATTCAACTAAATTGTTTTTTGTTTTTTTTTTTTAACTGTAGCATTTGAGAAATAGCATATCATTCAGCATGTCCAACATTTAACCAGTATACAATGTACATCAAGTATGGCCCAAAATACATCATGAAGCATAGCCAACGAAATATGTTATCCAACAAAACCCCCCACACTTATTCCGAAAACAATTCCAAAGCTCCAAAATTCCTTAAGGTTAAGGTGAGATCATGGTTTTTCACTTAAGGCTTGTAATGAGCTTCAAAACAAAGAAAGGGAAACATAGGCTCAAAGGGCTATCAAAGGGATTAATCCAAGGTAAGTCCATTTGGCTAGAGGCTTATAAGAACAAAATTGCCTAAATCATTTCCAAATATGCATGTCAATTAGGAAGCATCAACAAGAATCAAGCCAAGGCTATTGTGCAAGCAATCGATGGGGCAAACCACACCAAATGATTATGATGATGGCTCAAATTCTCACAAAGGTAAACTTATCACTTCCAAATTGAGCTTTCAAAACTATCATGACATGTAGAGGAAAAACATGGACTTCAAATCACAAAATGTCAAGCGACTTTTATTTTTAAAACAATTACCCATTACTTGAACATATCCTATAATTCAAAGAAAAATATGCAAAGTTGTACATGCAAACAGAATTGACCTAAAATATTAAACTAGAAACCCAACAAAACTAACAAAATTAACAAATTTAACACAACTAACAAAATTAACAAAACTAACAAAACTAGCAAAACCAAAGAACACTCCCCCCATACTTAAACAACACATTGTCCTCAATGTAGCACAAGTAAAAGATTAAAAGCAATTAAACCATTAAATAGAATCGGACAAATGTAATAAAAGTAAATAAGGAGATAGGAAAAGAAAAACTCCCTAAGTCATGGTGGAGGAAGAGTAGGGTGGAGTAAGGAAGTCTCTTCCACCACTACATCCACTAAAGAAGGGTTTGTGAGGAATGACTTAAGTCGGTGTCCATTGACCTTGAAGCTCTTGTTTGTGGAGTCACTTTTGATCTCAACTGTACCATAAGGAAAAACATTAGTAACAACAAAAGGGCCAATCCACTTAGACCTCAACTTACCACTCATGAGTCCAAGCCTAGAATTATACAATAACACTTTTTGCCCAACCATGAAGTCCTTCTTAATTATCATGTGTCGCAACCCACCAACGTTTATTTGTGGAAAACGTCGGAAAAACCAAAGGAAACCGATCATGAAGAATATTCCAGATTCGGGAGTTGTATTTATGTTTGAGGAATGTATTAGCACCTCTCACGTTTGTCCCAAAGGAAAACAACCTTATTTTTAGAATTGTGTACCTAAACTTTTATTTTATTTTTTATTTTTTGAGGTCGACAAAAGCGGGGCTCTTGCTCCTACGTACCCTCCATCGAAGAGGAAATCAGACCTACGTAGTTCTTTCTAAGGGGCAAATCAAGCGATTCTTTTTACTTGGAAGGATGTCTTTTTAAGGTGTTGGACCTTAAAATGACCCATTTTACTTGGTGAGAAAAACTGAGGTATCGAACCTTAAAAATCCTTTTTAGTGATTTTTTGTGGACGAGCTTGACTTTGCGAGTTGATTTTAACCTTAGTTTCACTTTAGTTATTAGTCAATTCAATTAAGAAAGAGAAATCCCAAAGAAAAACGTCCGATTGATTTTTTTTGATTTATTTTACTAAAAGATATTTTTTTATTATTATATTATTATTTTACCTCTTTTTGGTTTCCAATGTGGTTACGGCATGACCGAATGGTCAGATTTCATTTTAACAGAAATTAACGGATATTACAATTCAAATGATCGGTGGAAATTTATTTTATTTTTTAATTAGGCGAGAAAATGACTTAAGTAAACGACTAAAGCATGTCAAAAGGGGGTACGGAAAGTAAATGAAACGAGAATAAAAGTACGCGAAACAAATGGGGACCACCAAGGGTACATAAAATGAATTAAAAAGTTCGATTTTGGAAACTTACCGGTTGAAGACCGAAGAACGACGAAGAACGAACAACGAACGATGAAGAACGGTTGAAAATCTTCGCGAAATCACCCACGGAAACGTTACGGAAGTGCCTCGGCTTGGATTTTCGTCACGGAAACAATTTTCCTCACTAATTTTAAGTGATTACGAAGTACCAAAAGGGCTGAACCCCTTTCTCCTCTACTCCTCCCCCTATTTAAAGAAAAATAGGGGAGGAGCTTGCCACCCAGCTCGCCCAGGCGAGCCAGGTTGCTTTCTCAAGAAGCAACCGCCTTCTAGAGGAACATCCTGGAAGGCCCAAGTGGGCTTGGTTTCTATTTGCACCCCCTTTTTTACTAAATACATCCCTGTACTTTTTTGGTGATTCTTTTTCCGTAATGTTACGAAACTTTACGAATTTCGTAACGATACTTGTTTTCTTTCCGTAAGGTTAAGGAACCTTACGGGTCATGTAATTACTCCTTTTTTAGTTTTCGAAATGTTACGGAAACTCACGGATTGCGTAATAATACTTCCTTTTGATTTCCGGCATGTTACGGAATTTCACGGATTGCGTAACAATGCTTCCTTTTGATTTCCGGCATGTCTCGGAACTTCACGTATTGTGCAACAAAGGGTGCCAAGTACCTCGAAGCGGTCAACCAAAGGTTGCATGCCATCAAACAATAGTCCCCGGACGAAATTAGGGTATGACAGTTGCCCCTCTTTACTTACCTTTTATCGGAGATAAGAGGAAAGCAAAGATAAAACACTGATTTCGTCCGTCTTCGCCCTTTCTGTGATTAGTCTATGACGACTCCCGTCTCTCTTTCTTCTTTCTCTGCACAACACAAAACAAACACAAACAACAAAAAACACCAATAACATAATATACACATATACACATGTTTGGTGAAGGAACCGATCGGGAAAATGACAAAAAACCATATTTCCCAATCACAGGAGGCTCCGCGCTTGATAACGGAGGACACACGAACAGCGCTAGGCAATCAATTCGTGGGGCTCCAGACTCGATGGTGGAGGATGCATGAATGACAATCAATTCATGGGGCTCCAGATAAGATTTGAGGGTGGAGGATAGACGAACAACGCTAGGCAATCAATTCGTGGGGCTCCAGACTCGATGGTGGAGGACGCATGAATAGCGCTAGGCAATCAATTCATGGGTCTTCGAATAAGATTTAAGGGTGGAGGATAGACGAACAGTGCTAGGCAATCAATTCGTGGGGCTCCAGACTCGATGGTGGAGGACGCATGAACAACACTAGGCAATCAATTCGTGGGTCTTCGAATAAGATTTGAGGGTGGAGGGTAGACGAACAGCGCAAAGCAATCAATTCGTGGGGCTCCAGACTCGATGGTGGAGGATGCATGAACAACGCTAGGTAATCAATTCATGGGTCTCCAAATAAGATTTGAGGGTGGAGGATAGACGAACAGTGCTAGGCAATCAATTCGTGGGGCTCCAGACTCGATGGTGGAGGATGCATGAATGACAAGCAATTCATGGGGCTCTGGATAAGATTTGTTGGCAGGACCGAATGGTCCACCGGTTTTTTCACCAAAAAAGGTGAACATGCTTTAGCAAGGAAAAATAAATCATTCGCGAGAGCACCATATCTTAGAGAAACAATATACCCATGCCAAAAGTAATTTTCCTTGTAACCGAAAATGAAGGGCAGGATGTCAACATTTAGCTTTTAAATGAACATTCAGGGGAAACGTCGGGTCAAACTGAAACTGGGAATAAAATCACTCATAGAGTATAAAAACTCACACAGGTAAGTGTTTTACCCTAATTCCAAACCTTAGCCGCACCATGACTTTATTTTGCACATGATTTCCTATCGAACCAAAAGATCACACGCACGATCACGGATCAATAGGATTTTCTCGAGGGTAGTGTTTTTGGAGAGGAAGCTGGGTGTGTTGGTCTTTTCCTCTTTGTTTATGTGGGGCGGGATACCGCCAGTCGGGAGCGACCTTGAATGGCAATCCCCAAAGGAAGAACCACTTTAAAAATGGGTTTTCCCTTTGCCGGCGGTTATTCACCTCGCCGAAAATTTATCTGGTCCGAAGATCTCCTATTCTCTTTCTTACTTTCCATTATTGATCGGGAATTATTCTGTTTTCCTCCGATCTTTTCCTTTTTACTTTCTTCTGATCTTCGACCGGGAATCCTTCTTTTCCTTTTCTTTTCTTTCTTTTCATTTCTTCCTTTCTGATCTTTGTTTAGGAATTCGGGTTTTAGCATTCATTATTCGCTCTCCCTTGAGGAGATTCTGCTGTCCTTTTCTTCGAGGGAAAGGATGAGGATTCTTTTCATGGGCCAAGGTTCAAAGTAGCTTAAGGTTGTGTCTTAACATGGTCTTTTCATCGTGCAAGCCCGATTTTGATATCTGGGGCAAAACAAATTCGTGTGTCAAGGTGTCGATCTCGGGTTGAATTTCCATATTATTTCCACGAGGCACGTGTAACAATGATGATTTGGAAACAACATGCAAAATTAGTCATGCATACAGCTAGGTGGGTACTCAAGCATCCAGTTTATGGCATTGTGATACTAAGGCTTGGGATTTACGCAAGTAGACCCAACGTTTCCAAATTATGTTCTTTCATCGGTTCAATGAATCCATCCATTCTCATCTCGGTTATTCTGGAAAATAAACTCTTAGCGTCAGTCTCTTGTTTCCAAAGGATATGTTTGCTCTCTACGAATGATTTATGCTTCCTATGACCATAACATGCCGACCTTCGAGGTCTTTCTTTCTCTTTTCTTTTTGTTTCATTTTTATGTTTGCAAAAACTATACATCCATCGTTATCTATGAGAAAAGCTTTTCTTTGTACACCTACATTCCTATACATGACAAACTTTTTCTGTACACACGCGTATTAAAAACTCTTTCTCTTTATATCAACATGGTCTATAAAAACCCTATTCCTGTTCAAAGATACACTCGTGGTTTATACAAAAATTTCTTTATATACACTCATTACTCACACACAAGAATTTCTTTTCACACCTTATTTACACACACACAAAATCTTTCCATACACTTTTTACATATAAAAACTCTTTTTTTTTCTTTATATATAGAGACGACATTTGTTCACAACGCCTCTTTCTTTTTTTATATTCTTGGCGTTATCATGATTTTTTGTTCGTTTTATTTTTAGGACGACGTTCCTAAAGGAAAACTCTACAAGGTTCCGAAATTTCAACAAACATTATCGACAATAACGAAGTAAGCACTAACGCAATGGTCCAAACAACATGTATGCACAAAACAAGAGACAATCAAAAAAACAAAACAAACGTTAGTCCCTCAAGTTATAAAAATAAAATGATATGTAACAGATAAAAGAGGAAACATAAAAGAGAATATGAATCAGGGGATCCCCTGGTCATGTGGCTCCACTCCCTCCCAAGAAACCGAGTAAATCTGTCATCTCCTCATCCATGCGGGCCTCCTCTGCATCGCCGGGAGCCTCTGCAGGAGCTTCCCCTGCCTGGGCCTCAGGCCAATCTCCGGGCCATGCAACCTCAGTCCTGAACTGATCTGGAGTAGGGCACGCAAAAGGAGCGAAACCCTGACTCTGCTGACTGAGGCTGAGCTGGTAGAGACACTCATGGATCTGCACTTGCCCCCTGTGGTTGGCCGCCTGCTGGCGAACCAAGTGTTGTAAATACCGCTCCATGCCAATGCCCCAGCTGGATCAGCCTGATGAGGTGGTGGCGGTGCGTCTGCGGCCTGTCTAGGCGTGCAATACTTCTCAATGAAGGCCCGGGTGATCGGCGGTCGAATCACCTTACTAGGTGTGACGGGAACCCTGAATGACTGGCAGAGACCCGTGATCAATGTTGGAAACCCCAGGGCCCTGTTAGACTTATCTGGGTCTAGAGGGTGCCTGGTAGGTGGCATACCTGCAAATAAATAAATGGCGTCAGCGATCAACTGAGCCACATGGACGCTCATCTGTGTCAGGATGGCATACACCAGCTGACACTTCGACAGAGGGAGGTCGGAGTTATGATCGTTGGGCAGGACATTGCTGAGCAGCAATGTCATCCACATCTGGGTCAAGGTGGTCATGCTGGTGCACATGATCTGCACCCGCCTCCCGGCAGCGGTTCGAGCAAAATCCTGACCCGGTATGCATAACAGCTGGGCAATGGCCTCCTCGTCAAATCCATCGGCCCGGTTCCTTCTCTGACTAAACTCGCACTTCTGGCCCTCCTCTAATACCAGCGGGTCACCCAGGAACTGGCTGAGGGCGTCTGCATTAAAAGGAATCCACTGGCCCCTTACCCATGACCGCATGTCTCGCACGCCCTCCTCCATGGGCCAAGCATTAGCGTAAAACTCTAGGACTATATCCGGGTCAAACTTAGCCATGGGAGTGACTAGCGACGTCCAACGCCGGCGAGCTATCTTTTCCTGAAAATCTGCGTACTCATCGTCCCTGAGCTGGACGCGTCTCTCTCGGTGGAACGACCATCCTTTGATGGCCTCGAAACGCTGCTGGTGCTCTGCGCTCTTGAAACGATGGCTGTCAAACTCAGGAGCGGCGCTGGTTCCTTCGGCCGCGACGTCCCTCCTAGATCTCTTTGCGGAGAGCTTCCTCGGTGGCATTTCCTGCGAGGACAACATTTGGAAAGTTAGTTTACAAGAAATATACCAATCATTACAAACAAGAGCCAAAAAACACTTCATATGGCGCAAGTGTCAACATGCACTTTATAAAATAATCATATTGGGGCCGTGCTATTTTATGACACATACACATTTGCACACATAAAAATTTTGTGAGGAGCATTTTACGACACATATCCATGTACATATTTTTTGACAAAACTTTTCATGTTACATCCTATATATATACACATTTTTTGGAAGGCTTCTTTTGCTACCTACTCACAAATACACATATTTTGAAAAACACTTTTACGCTACCCATCCAACACTTTGTAAGGCACTTCATGCTATATATATTCATATTATGCAAGGCATTTTCATGCTATATATATTCATATTTTGCAAAGCATTTTATTCAAGATTTTGCAAGGCATTTCATGCTACATATTTACATACATACATATTATTGAAGGGTTTTTTCATGCTATCTAAGCGCAAGGCATTCCTCATGAGGCAACAAGCTTTGAATTCTAGTCAAAAAACTCCTCAAACATGTTCTAATACTCATGCATCTTTTACATTCTAAACTGGAAACTTAGATTCCTAGGCATGAGTCATCCTTTTGACACTTTAGCCTAGCTTCTACAAACTACCCACACACTCACAATGCGCACAATTTGTTTTGCAAGCTAAGTTCCACAAAATCATGCGCAAATGCCATTGAGGCATTTCACCGAACACTTGGTGGGCGCATGTTTTGGAATGAATAGCAAGAGAATGAGGGCAATGTGGCATGCCCCATTACTCCAGAATGCAACATAGGCCTAAGGCCATCTCTTACAACCCCCTAACTCAAACCAATCAAGCATGAAACAAAACCAAAATTACCCCATAGGTTTGAGCACATTCCCACAATTTAGAGCACCAAAAGAAGACCAAAATACATCAATGGAAAGCTAGAAAGCTCAAGGATGAGATACTTACTTGTTGGAGTGAGTAGGAGTATAAAAAATGAAAGCAAAATGCAACCAAAGGTGGCTTGGGGGAGCAAAAACAGCAAGTCCTGTGGCTTTGTGTTTTTTAAAAGTGGGGGGGGGGGGAACTTTTGGGTGAAGAAAACGTTCCCCTCCCCCTCTTTTAACCTATCTCGTACAGGGGTTGCTCGCCCAGGCGAGCTAACCTGTACTTTTTTTTTTGGGAAATAAGTAAGACTCCTAAGGGTCAGCGTTCGCTTACTCGAAACCCCTCATGGTAGATTAGGCATCTAATACTTACTTTATAGACACAACAACAATAATTACTGGAGATTTTTAAAGGATACTAGGCTGCTTTGCAGCGGCGTTTTCCGTTTGTCCTGGGCTAGGCAAAGGATGACGACCTATTGGTCGTGACCCTAGCCTCTCCTTGCGTCCGTCCCTAAGTACCTGAAAGTAGGAAACAACAATGCATGGCAAATCGTGACCGCATCGTTGTCTTACCTTGATTGGTTTCTGCCTTTAACCTCGTCTCGACCTCTAACCGTTGCCTAAGACGATCCTGCCCCTGTTATCACAAAATATGCATGCGTATGTGTATGCATGAATGTTTTCAATGCAATAATATTCTTAGTGAAAGCTGGTTAGGTTCAGTTTTAATTAAGTGCTTGGGGCACCCCATGAACTGAACGAAAGGGCTCAGGTTATCATAAACTGCACATGGTTTAAAACCAAAGTGAGGACTGAAGCCTCAGACCCATGTTCTCTTCTTTTAAAGAACTGTGACGAGACAATTACAGCGGACAGGAATCCCTGGAGGAAACCAAGAAGAAAAAACACAAAAATAAAAAGAACATGTAGCGGTTTCCTCAATTGGCCCAGATTTCAAGCGTAATATCGCTTAACGACATCGGAGTTCACGGGCGAGGGTAGCTCCTCGCCATCCATGTTGGTGAGCACTAGAGCCCCCCCAGAAAAAGCCCTTTTCACAACGAAAGGTCCTTCGTAATTCGGGGCCCACTTCCCTTGATTATCTTTAACAGCGTGGGATATCTTTTTCAGGACAAGGTCCCCCTGATTGAACTTGTGCGGGCGTACCTTCTTGTCGAATGCGTTCTTTATCCTTTATTGATACAGGTGCCCATGGCTCATGGCCGTCAAATGCTTACCTTCAATAAGGTTGAGTTGGTCGTAGCGTGTTTGAGCCCACTCTGATTCTTCTAGGCCTGATTCCGCTAGTATCTTCTGGGAAGGGACCTCCACCTCAAATGGGAGTACCGCTTCCATCCCATAAACCAAGGAATACGGCATTGCCCCAGTAGAAGTTCGTATCGAGGTTTGATATCCATGCAGAGCAAAAGGCAACATCTCATGCCAATCTTTGTATGACACCGTCATCTTCTGAATAATCTTCTTAATATTTTTATTTGCAGCCTCCACAGCCTCGTTCATCTTTGGCCGATAAGGGGTGGAGTTATGATGCTGGATCTTGAAATCCCCGCACATTTCCTGCATCATTTTGTTATTCAGATTGGTGCCATTGTCAGTAATGATCTTCCTAGGGAGTCCGTATCGACAAATAAACTCCTTCTTTATGAATCTGACCACCACATTCCTCGTGACATTGGTATAAGAAGTCGCTTTGACCCATTTGGTGAAATAATCTATCACCACGAGAATGAAGCGATGACCGTTCGAAGCTCTGGGTTCGATGGCCCCAATGACATCTATCCCCCACATGGAAAAAGGCCAAGGGGCGGACATGACATTCAGAGGATGTGGCGGAACATTGACATTGTCCGCGTATGCTTGACATTTATGGCATTTCCTTACATGGGCGCAACAATCACTTTCCATAGTGAGCCAGTAATAACCTGCTCTAAGGATCTTCCTGGCCATAGCATGCCCATTGGCATGTGTCCCAAATGAACCCCCGTGGACTTCCTCAATCATGTAGTTCACCTCTTTGGCATCTACGCATCGCAGGAGAGTCATGTCGTGGTTTCGTTTGTACAGGATGGTACCACTCACAAAGAAACCAGTAGCCAATCTCCTTAACGTTCTTTTGTCATTGTCGGAAATCCCTGGTGGATATTCTTTGTTCTCGACATACTGTTTGATGTCGAAATACCATGGTTTCCCATCTCGCTCTTCCTCTATCGCACAACAATGTGTCGGCTTGCCCCGAGATCTAAATTCAATGTATGGCAGATCCCCGTGTGGGGCAAGTTGAAACATGGATGCCAAGGTGGCCAATGCATCGGCCATTTGGTTCTCTTCCCGAGGTATGTGGTGGAAAGAAATGTCATCAAAGAATTCGGCTAACTTCAAGATATGAGTTTGATAGAGTATCAACTTTTGATCCCTAGTTTCCCATTCTCCTCTCAACTGGCGTATTACCGAAGCCGAGTCTCCATACACTTTGAGTAGCTTTATGTTAAAATCAATGGTCGCTTGAATCCCAAGGGCGCACGCTTCATATTCGGCCATATTGTTGGTACAATCGAAACCTAGCCTGGCCGTGAAAGGAATACATTGATCATCTAGGGATACAAGGACTGCCCCTACTCCATGGCCCAAAGCATTAGATGCCCCATCGAAACAAACAATCCATTTGTCTATATCCTCATGCGTCTGCTTCTCCTCGAATAGGGCCATGATGTCTTCATCCGGGAACTCGGGGTGCATTGGCCAGTAATCTTGGAGGGGTTGTTGGGCCAAATAATCTGCCAAGGCGCTCCCCTTTATCACCTTTTGGGTGACATACACAATATCGAATTCAGATAGTAGTACCTGCCACCTAGCGATTCGTCCCGTGAGGGCCGGCTTCTCAAAGATGTATTTCACGGGATCCATTTTGGAAATAAGCCACGTGGTATGACTGAGCATGTACTGCCTAAGACGATGTGACGCCCATACCAAGGCACAACACGTCCTTTCCAACATTGAGTAATTCATCTCACAGGCGGTAAACTTCTTGCTTAAATAGTAAATGGCTTATTCCTTTTTCCCAGAGTCATCGTGCTGACCCAACACACACCCCATAGACTCGTCTAACATAGTCATGTACAGGAAAAGAGGTCTTCCTGTTACATGTGGCATGAGCACCGGGGGATTCGCGAGGCTCTGTTTGATTTTTTTGAAGGCCTTTTGGCAGTCGCTGTTCCACAAGATCGCCTGGTTCTTTCGCAATAGTTTGAAGATAGGCTCGCAGGTAGGGGTGAGTTGCGAGATAAATCTCGCGATGTAGTTCAACCTGCCCAGGAAACCTCGAACCTGCTTCTCCGTGCGTGGCTCTGGCATTTCAAGAATGACCTTCACTTTCTCGGGGTCTATCTCTATCCCTTTCTGGCTCATGATAAATCCCAATAATTTCCCCGATTTCACCCCGAAGGTGCACTTGGCGGGGTTTAGTTTCAATTGGTATTTCCGCAGCCTTCCAAACAGCTTACGCAGATTGACGAGGTGTTCGTCCTCGGTCCAAGATTTGGCGATCATGTCATCTACATAGACTTCTATCTCTTTATGCATCATGTCGTGGAACAACGCTACCATGGCACGCTGATAGGTTGCCCCAGCATTTTTCAGCCCGAAGGCCATCACTTTGTAGCAGAATGTTCCCCATAGGGTGACGAAAGTAGTCTTCTCCACATCTTCGGGTGCCATCTTTATCTGATTATACCCTGAGAAACCATCCATAAAGGAGAAAAGGGCGAACTTGGCTGTATTATCTACCAGTATATCAATGTGTGGCAAGGGAAAATTGTCTTTAGGACTGGCTCGGTTTAAGTCCCAATAGTCTACGCACATTCGCACTTTGCCGTCCTTTTTTGGGACTGGGACAATGTTGGCTACCCACTCTGGGTATCGAGCTACAGCCAAGAAACCCGCATCGAACTGTTTTCTCACTTCTTCTTTAATTTTCAAAGACATTTCGGGTCTCATCCTTCGTAGTTTTTGCTTAACCGGGGAAGACCCAAGATTCAATGGCAACTTATGCTGCACAATGTCGAGGTCCAGACCTGGCATGTCTTGGTACGACCACGCAAAGATGTCTTGATATTCTTCAAGAAGGGTTATCAAACCTTGGCGGATAGGTGCGGTCATACCGGTTCCTACTTTCACTTCTTTCTTTCCTTCTCCGGTCTCTAAGTTTATCAGTTCGGTTCCCTCTTGGTGAGACTTCATTTCGCATTCTTCCTGAGCGATCAATCTCTCCAACTCTGGTGAAAGGACGTCCTCTTCCTCTTCCTCGTTTATTGTTTGACTTACTTCTCGGTCAAAATCGATTATCAAACCCTCGTTGTTAGGATCCTCAAAGAATCGACCCTCACATCTATACCATTCAAGACAAAAAAACAAAAACATGCAAAATGATATGAGAAAAGGTGGAATCGCAAGAACAGATGAAACAAAATCTCTTTGTTATTTAATAAGGTAGGTTTCACAAAACAAAAGAGAAAGGAATCTATAGCCTCTAATTACATTGAATCATCGGTATAGACTTCCGACTGGCTCATCACGCGCCAGTTCCCCACTTGGGAATTGGGATGGCACGGTCGTACGAAACTTGGCGGATCTTGTGGAAACTCCTCTCCTATTGCCGCCACCTCTTCCTCGAACATTATCTCGACAATTGTGAAACACTGGCTAACATGGCTGGGCCATGCCCTATTTGCCCGGAGTCTTGACGGCGCATTCCTTCTTCCCGGTTTCCCGGGTTCATACCCCAACCCATATTTGTACGGGTTCCCCCTAATGTCGACCACATTCCGGGCTCATAACCGTGCCTGAGCATTACCCGTGCCACCATTAGGGCCGCATTAGAGAGATAAGGTAGTAACGGACTCATTTCCACAGAGGCACAACTCACCACCTCGAAGGATTGGAAAGCTCTTTCCAATGATTCCTCCGTTGCTTCTACATATGGCGCGGAGGAGGGGCAGCTCACCAACATATCTTCTTTGCTTGACACTATAACCAAGAGTCCACCAACCGCGAATTTCAATTTCTGGTGAAGCGTCGAAGGGACCACTCCTAGCGCGTGAATCCAGGGTCTCCCCAAAAGGCAGCTGTAGGCGGGATTTATGTCCATCACTTGAAAAACCACATTGCAAGTGTGGGGGCCTATCTGAATAGGGATGTCGATTTCCCCCATCACCTCCCGCCGACTACCGTCAAAGGCTCGTACTACCATTGAACTTGGTTTTAGACATGACGCATTAAAAGGAAGTTTCTCCAAGGTGGTTTTTGGCATCACATTTAAGCTTGAACCATTGTCGATGAGCACCTTAGCGACGACATGGTCCATGCATCTGACAGACACATGTAGAGCTTTGTTGTGCCCTCTCCCTTCAACGGGAATCTCTTCTTCCGCGAACGCGATATAATTATTGGTAGTAATATGATTAACAATGCCTTCAAAACCCTCGACTGAGATGTCGTGTGCTACGTGGGCTTTATTGAGGACCTTTACCAATAATGCACGATGAGGCTCGGAGTTTATGAGCAGTTCGAGCAAAGAGATCCTTGCCGGAGTTTTATTTAGTTGCTCAACTACTTTAAACTCACTTTGTTGGATGAGATGAAGGAACTCATGACCCTCTTCCAAGGTCACCGCCTTTCCTTGAAAACCTTCTTTCTTTTCAGCTCCTTTTACCACCGGGGGATCCACTTCTTTTGAGGGGGTGGCCGTGTCTGTGGGCTCTTGGATCATGGGTGCTTTCCCCTTGGAGGGCAATTCCGCCGAGTGAGGGGGAGCAAACACCCGGCAACTGCGGGTTACGCCACTAAGGCCAGTGATGTTGGTAACCTTGGCTGACAAGGAGTCAACCTCGGTTGCAGCCCTTTCTTCAAAAGCGGGAGGGGTATACTTCCATGGAACGACCTTATTGCTTTGATAGGAAAACAGCGTTGGCTTGGGCACTGTCAGGGGGTACTTGGACCTGGAGCCGGTCACATTCCTAGTCAAACATATTACTAGGGCTTTGGGGGTTTGGGGAACCTTCCTTTCTTCCGATTGCATGCAAATCTATGGTTCTTCCCTATCTCCCTCGGACACTTCGAGCTGCCCCCAGTCCATGAGCCATTGAAGTAACTCTTCCACCGCGGGGCAGGTTTCCATGTCGTGTGATTCCCCGAGATGAAACAGACATTTGTCACTTTCGCCTCCGCCACGAGAGACCATGCATGCTGCCTGCAGCGACTGATAGATGAATTGTCTAGACGTAGCCACATCTTCTAATCTTTTTGGCCCTGACGGCCTATCCTTGTCGATGGCAATTACGCTAGCCCCTCCATGACTGGCTAGTGGATTGGTTTTAACGTTGGGGCCCTCTTCTTGAAATGATAGCTAGCCGACATTTATTAGGTGTTGCACCTTATACTTGAATGGCAGGCAAGAGTCAATGTTGTGTCCGGGGGCTCCACTATGGTATGCGCATGTGGCATTTGAGTTGTACCACTTGGGGTATGGTGGCTGGAAGACCTTCCCGGGTATGGCCACCACCAAATGATTTTCCAATAATGAGGTCCACAACTCGGAATACGCCATGGGAACATGAGAGAACTCATCTTTTGGGGGGTGTTGTGCATTGTTATAGCTCGCGCCAGGAGTTGTATTATTGGCTGGCCGGGGAGTGGCTGGAGCTGTGTGTTGGGCAGGCGTTTTTTCTGTTGCGGGAGTTCTTTCCACTTGAGTTGGGAGGGAACTTCTGGCTCGGCTCGAAAAGTTCGGGTGGTTGTGTTGGTATGAGTTGTGGGCATTTTGGGGCGTTTTCATCCATGTTGGGGCGATGGTGACCGCATGGGTATCTCCTTCCTTTTTCCGTGTGCCCACCACTGGGGCTCTTCTATTGTTGCTGGAGGCGACGCTGGAGGCATATTCAAACTTGCATTTTCTCAGTCCGGACTCTATTCTTTCTCCGGCGAAGACGAGGTCTGCAAAGTTAGCCGGCATATATCCTATCAGCTTCTTGTAGTAGAACGTGGGCAACATATCTACCATAATCGTGATCATTTCCCTTTTATTCATAGGCGAGACGACTTGGGCTACTAGGTCTCTCCACCTTTGAGCATATTCTTTAATGGACTCATGTTCTCGCTTGGTCATGCTCTGAAGTTGGTTTCGATCAGGAGTCATATCCGTGTTGTATTGGTACTACCTAATGAAGGCAGTTGCCAAGTCTTTCCATGACCGGATCTGAGAAACTTCCAGATTGGTGTACCATGCCACTGTTGCTCTGGCTAAGATGTCTTGAAAGAAATGCATTAACAGCTTTTCGTCCGTAGAATATGCCCCCATCCTTTGGCAGTACATCCGAAGATGACTTTTTGGACACGTCGTCCCTTTATATTTATCAAAATATGGTACTTTAAACTTGGGGGGAATGATGATGTCAGGTACCAGACACAGATCCGCTAAATCCGAGAATGGATAGTTGTCGAGGCCTTCTACCGCTCTCAGCCTCTCTTTAAGTAGATCAATCTTTCCCTTGTCTTTTGCAAAGGGAACGAGTTCCTTAACGGGTGCAGATGGAGACGAGACGTGGCGAACTATGTTTGGTTGGGGCAACTCATGGGGGGCTGGTTCCTTAAGGGGAAGTAGAGGGCCTAAATGGGCATCTCCTTCATCATCCTCTTGCAGAGGATAGTCGGCATTAGGAGGGAGCTGCCCCTCGAAGGTAGGGGCTTGGCTCAAATCGTCTGGAGCGGTACGGGGAGTGAAGTCTGGAGGCAAACCATAAGGGTAGGCCTGAGGACTATACCTCCGATTAAAACCCGTCGTGTTTCTATCTCGGCCCAAGTTTATTGCGGGCTGTAGCACCGGTTCCGCTTCCCTAGCTATATTGGAAGCGGCCGTTGTAGCATTATCTTCTATAGTTTTTTGAATATTTAGCATGGCCTCCGTGATAGAAGCCATTTGATCTTTTAAGGCCGATAGGTCGGCCTTCATCTGTTCTTGCACTCCCTCTTCGTTATCCATCTTACTTTTGGATCGGGTGTTATAGGGGTGCCTTTGCACTTTTTTAGTTATGGTGAGTTTCCTAAAGAAACAAACAGTGGTGAGTATGTCACCAAAACATGAATATGCTAATGAATGATCAAAGCACTTGGATCCACCTCAAGGCCTTTTTAGACAACGTGATGAGTTTCAGAACTTCTCTTTTTATAAAAAGGAACAAAAGCTTTTATCTAGCCAAGATCATACAAAAGTGTTACAACAGAACCTAACGGTTTCTAATTATATGGGCCATTAAATCTATCATGTGTTGACAGTAATTGATTAGCCCGTGAATTTCCTCTGGGGCTGAGCACACTTCGGCGATGGCCTTTGCTTTGGCTAGTAGTCGCGGGAGGTCTTGACTTCCATTTAAGGAAGAGGCGAACCTATCCATCCACATGGTCGCTTCTTGATGCAATGCATCAATCACCCTCCCTCTTGCTTCCTTCTCGGTGTACGCTTGTGCGAAGTCCTCTACTAGTTTTTGTTCATGGGTCATAGACTGGTTTAACTCTTCTTTGTACTGCCCTGTTATAGCTAGCATGCTTTGCTCCATGGCTTCTAAGTGTTGGGCCAAACTCCTCTTGGATCTTGAGCAAGCAGCTAACTCCTCCTTTAAGACCATGCCATGTACTCGTGACTGGTCTCTTTCCTCTCTTCGGAGCTTGAGCTCACTGTTGCTGCCCCACAAAGCCCCTCGGAATTTATCTCGGCCATGCTCTTCCTTGTGAGCCCTCTTGGTTTCTTGTTCAAGGGCTCTTGCGGTAGCCGCATTTTCCTCTCGTAACTCGACACACTCTTTCCGGATGTCTGTAGCGACTAACTTGAATTTTTCTTTGGCGAGTCTTGCCTTTCCTAGCTCTGCTTTTAGAGCTTGGACTTCTTCATCCTCTTCCGGAGCTTCAAAGTTCTCCTCGTTGATAATTTTCAACTTGGAGAGCCAATCTAACCCTCGTGTATGAACTCTTAGGCATTCATGATAACCACCGATGATGCCATTACGAATGCCCCTAAGTTCTTTATCTTTCCTTAACGGGCTTTCCCACGCCTTGTGGACTCTTTGTACAATCTTGAAACTTTGCGCGCCGAAATCTCTCACAAGGAAAGGCGAGAGGCTCTCTTCCGTCGGTGCTCCCCTCATGGGGTACCCTAACTGTCTTATAGCAAGTGTGGGATTATAGTTAATACAACCCCTCCTCCCTATCAACGGATTGTTTGGGTAGTCCCCACATGAGAAGAGGACTCCCTCCTTTCCTTCCTTCCATCGAGGAAACCAGTTGATTGTGCTGCCTCCTATCCCAGCCAAGTATTGGTCCCAATCTACTCTTCTCTTTTCGACGCACGAGCGATAACTTTGAAGCGGACACGGGTGCCTTATGTCTTGTTGGAATAGGTGCGAAACCAACCACACACAAAGAACGGGTAAACAACAAATAATCCATGTGCTGTTCTTCTCGCACCTTCAGTCAAATGTATCAAATAAGTCCGCCAAGATAGCTACCACCAGGCTCTCCTTGCTATGGTGATATGCAAGGAAAGCATCAATTGCGGCTAGGTCCACCAAACCGTCCACATTTGGAAAGAGGACAACCCCAAAGATTAGCAAAGCTAGTATATCCGCAAACGGGACCCACTCTTCTTGATTCGCCATATCCCTTGCCTTGCCTTCCAAGTATTTTCGCAGTAGGCCCACTACGCCGTTTCGAGTTTGCTTCCTACGATCCAACTCTCTCGCCGAATCTTCGACCACAGTCGCAATCTTGCTCAAGGAGGGAAGAAACCCGGAGAAAAGATACGGTTTTCTTCCCCCAAGAGGACATCCTAAAATCTCCTCTAATTCTTCAACAGTCGATACTATTTGGAAGTCCCCAAACGTGAAGCATCTCAACGGGTGGTCATAGTATTGGGCGAGGGATACAACGGCTTCTGTAAATACCTCCGCTGTGGTCAAATCTAAAATCTTTCCGTACACTTTGTGAAAGGCTTGCCTTTGGAGGGGTCCCATCAACCATCCCAACTCCTTAAGGCTGGTGACATCTAGGCCCTTAATCTTGACTTGATAGAATCTTTTTCCATTTTGATTTGTCCCCATCATTTACCTAAAAAAGGGGTGAATCAAGGCTCCGACATGAATGATGCAATGCGCATGCATGAAACGAAAAGAAAAACAAGTGGTAATTTACATATACGAGACCGAAAAAGGTCCATCTTTTTAATACTACGTTCTAGGCATTGTGGCGCCCCAACGTATGCATTAAAAAGTGACGCATTACTCTAAAGAGACAAAATATCACTAGCTATACAACAAAACTATAATTTATGTGCTATTCGCAGAAGAATGCATGAGAACAAATGGCACAGAGCGCGTTTGCTCCTTGCCCCTATTTGGGGACCTATAGGATAATATCTAGGGGTCTCTAATAACTACTCCCAACGATCCATATCTCACATGGCTGTTTTCTAGAGGTATCATCACCCAAGATAATAATATTGCGGCGGTATGGAATACCAGCGACAACACATTATAAAGAGAGAAATTTCTAGACGTGGTTTCACTATTATCAAGCAAGTCGGAGACCTAGCATGACCATAGATTCACCTCCACTCCTTAGATTCCTATGGACCTGGGTATAGCCCCCCCCTCCCCCCCCCCCCCGTTTTTTTTTACTCAAACCCGTGGGTGCTTAGAATGCAGTGTAAAAATGTGGAAAAGACAACATTTATTATATTTACACAGTTCAAAAAAAATGCATACACAAAGTTTCACAATTCCACACTTTCCTAAAATAGGCCTAACTCACAAAAAAAGTCCCCAGTGGAGTCGCCAACTGTTGCAACCTACCCTTTTACGGGCGAGCGACGCGAGGGCTCACGGGTGCGTCTTCCAAAGGAGGAAAATGCACGGAGTCGCCACCAACGTTTATTTGTGGAAAACGTCGGAAAAACCGAAGGAAACCGGTCATGAAGAATATTCCAGATTCGGGAGTTGTATTTACGTTTGAGGAAGGTATTAGCACCTCTCACGTTTGTCCCAAAGGACAACAACCTTATTTTTAGAATTGTGTGAAATTGTGTACCTAAACTTTTATTTCCTTTTTTATTTTTGAGGTCGACAAAAGCAGGGCTCTTGCTCCTACGTACCCTCCATCGAAGAGGAAATTAGACCTACGTAGTTCTTTCTAAGGGGCAAATCAAGCGATTCTTTTTACTTAGAAGGAGGTCTTTTTAAGGCGTTGGACCTTAAAATGACCCATTTTACTTGGTGAAAAAAACTGAGGTATCGAACCTTAAAATCCTTTTTAGTGATTTTTTGCGGATGAGCTTGACTTTGCTAGTTGATTTTAGCCTTAGTTTCACTTTAGTTATTAGTCAATTCAATTAAGAAAGAGAAATCCCAAAGAAAAACGTCCGATTGATTTTTTTTGTGGTTTATTTTACTAAAAGATATTTTTTGATTATTATATTATTATTTTACCTCTTTTTGGTTTCCAACGTGGTTACGGCATGACCTAACGGTCGGATTTCATTTTAACAGAAATTAACGGATATTACAATTCAAATGATCGGTGGAAATTTATTTTATTTTTTGATTAGGCGAGAAAATGACTTAAGTAAACGACTAAAGCACGTCAAAAGGGGGTACGGAAAGTAAATGAAACGAGAATAAAAGTACGCGAAACAAATGGGGACCACCAAGGGTACATAAAATGAATTGAAAAGTTCGATTTCGGGAACTTACTGGTTGAAGACCGAAGAACGACGAAGAACGAACAACGAACGATGAAGAACGGTTGAAAATCTTCGCGAAATCACCCACGGAAACGTTACGGAAGTGCCTCAGCTTGGATTTTCTTCACGGAAACAATTTTCCTCACTAATTTTAAGTGATTACGAAGTACCAGAAGGGATGAACCCCTTTCTCCTCGACTCCTCCCCATATTTATAGAAAAATAGGGGAGGAGCTTGCCACCCAGCTCGCCCAGGCGAGCCAGGTTGCTTCCTTCAGAAGCAACCGCCTTCTGGAGGAACATCCTGGAAGGCCCAAGTGGGCCTGATTGCTATTTGCACCCTTTTTTTTACTAAATACACCCCCTGTGCTTTTTTGGTGATTCTTTTTCCGTAACGTTACGAAACTTTACAAATTTCGTAACAATACTTGTTTTGTTTCCGTAAGGTTACGGAACCTTATGGGTCATGTAATTACTCCTTTTTTAGCTTTCGGAATGTTACGAAAACTCACGGATTGCGTAATAATACTTCCTTTTGATTTCCGGCATGTTACAGAATTTCACGGATTGCGTAACAATGCTTCCTTTTGATTTTCGGCATGTCTCGGAACTTCACGTATTGTGCAACAAAGGGTGCCAAGTACCTCGAAGCGGTCAACCAAAGGTTGCATGCCATCAAACAATAGTCCCCAGACGAAATTAGGGTATGACATCATGCTATCATGGAACTTCTTGGTCTTTTCTTTGTAGAACTTGGCATTCTTATACGCTTCTAGGCGGATTTCATCTCACTCAGTTGCAACTTTCTTTCCTCACCAGCTTGATCCATAAAGAAGTTGTAGGTCTTCACTGCCCAATATGCTTTGTGCTCAATCTCCACTGGAAGATGACATGCCTTTCCAAAGACAACCCGATAAGGAGACATTCCTATGGGTGCTTTGTAGGCAGTCCGATGTACCCAAAGAGCATCATCAAGCCTGGTACTCCAATCTTTCCTGCTTGGCTGCACAATCTTCTCTAAAATTCTCTTGATCTCCCTGTTAGAAATTTCTTCCTGGCCATTGGTTTGGGGGTGGTATGGTGTGGATACCCTGTGTACAACCCCGTACTTTTTAAGCAAGGCATGCATTGATTTGTTGCAAAAATGGGTTCCTTGATCACTAACGATTGCTTTAGGTACTCCAAACCTGCAAAACAGATTAGATCTAACAAAATCTACAACAACCTTAGCATCATTAGTTCTAGTGGGCTTGGCTTCCACCCATTTTGAAACATAATCCACTGCAAGGAGAATGTAAACATAACCAAAAGAGACAGGAAAAGGGCCCATGAAATCTATGCCCCAGACATCAAACACCTCACGTAATAGCACAGGATGCTGAGGCATTTGTTGTCTCCATGTAAGTGCACTTCCTGCTCTTTGGCACTGGTCACAAGTGCTACAGATCTTCCACGCATATTTAAAGATGGTGGGCCAATAAAAGCCACAGCCAAGCACTTTGCGAGTTGTCCTTTGAACACCCAGATGTCCTCCCGGTGCGGAAGAATGACAGAACTGCAGGACTGAGTCAGTCTCATGATCTGGAATGCATCGTCCAATGACCTGATCACTGCACAATTTCCACAAGTAGGGGTCATCCCAAATAAAATGCTTAACATCACTTTTAATTTTATCTTTTTGAGCCTTAGATGCTAAGGGAGGAAAAATAGAAGCAACTAAATAATTGACAATGTTAGCAAACCAGGGAGTAGAAAGAGAATCAGAAATACTATACAATATATACAAATGATCATTTAGGAAATCATCCCGAATGGGTGAATCCTCATCAGACACACGTTCGATCCGACTCAAATGATCAGCAACTAAATTTTGTGCTCCGCTCCTATCACGGATCTCCAAGTCAAACTCTTGGAGCCAGAGCATCCATCGGATCAACCTAGGCTTTGAATCAGCCTTCTTCAACAAGTACTTTAGAGCTGCATGACCTCAGTATAAACAATAATGCGAGTACCAAGCAAATAAGAACGGAATTTTTCAAGAGCAAAAACTATGGCTAGTAGCTCTTTCTCAGTATTAGTATAATTCGCTTGGGCAACATCTAAAGTCCTAGAAACATAATATATCACTCTAGGCAATTTATCAATTTTCTGAGTAAGGACAGCCCCTAATGCATAATTTGATGCATCACACATAAGCTCAAAAGGGGCTGTCCAGTCGGGTGCTTGGATGATGGGGGTGGTGTCATACCCTAATTTCGTCCGGGGACCTTTGCTTGGTGGCATGCAACTTTTGTTTGACCATTTTGAGGTACTTGGCATCCATCATTAGGCAATTTGTGAAGTTCCGTGACGTACCGGAAATCAAAAGAAAGTATTGATGCACAATCCGTAAGGTTCCGTGACATACCGAAAATCAAAAGGAAGCATCGTTGCATAATTCGTGAGGTTCTATAACATTCCAAAAGTCAAAAAAGGGATGATTATGTAATCCACAAGGTTCCGTAACATTACGGAAAGAAAACAAGTATCGTTACGAAATTCGTAAGTTTCCGTAACTTTACAAAAAAAGAATCACCAAAAAAAGGTAGGGGGTGTATTTAGTAAAAATGGGGGTGCAAATAGCAACCAAGCCCACTTGGGCCCGGAAGATTCCTCCAGAAGGCGGTTGCTTCTGGAGGAAGCCACCTTGCTCGCCTGGGCGAGCTGGGTGGCAAGCTTCTCCCCCATTTTCTTATAAATAGGGGGAGAAGTGAAGAAGAATTTCATTCAGCTCTCCTGGTAATTCAGAATCACTTAAAATTAGTGAAAAAAATTGTTTCCGTGAAAAAAATCCAAGCCGAGGAGGTTCTTCGACGTTCTTCATTCGTTCTTCGGTCTTCAACCGGTAAGTTCCCTAAATCAAACTTTTCAATTCATTCTATGTACCCTTAGTGGTCCTCATTTGTTTTTACGTGCTTTTGTTTACATTTCATTTACTTTCCGTACTCCCTTTTGACGTGCTTTAGTCATTTGCTTAAGTTATTTTCTCGCCTAATCAAAAAATAAAATAAATTTCCACCGATCATTTGAATTGTAATATCCGTTAGTTTCTGTTAAAATGAAATCCGACCATTCAGTCATGCCGTAACCACGTTGGAAACCAAAAAGAGGTAAAATAATAATATAATATCTTTTAATAAAATAAATCAAAAAAATCAATCGGACGTTTTTCTTTGGAATTTCTCTTTCTTAATCGAATCGATTAATAACCAAAGTGAAACTAAGACTAAAATCAATTCATAAACCAAACTTTTGTCATTTCCTAAAAAGCCAATTTCAAAGGTCCATTGCCTTGAAATGGTCTTTTCCACTTCTATTGGTTTAAATGTGGATTTCTAAAAAACCCTAAAATCAATATGTAACTTTATTACCTCTTTCAAAAATAGAGAAATCATTAATGGTCCAAAGCCTTAATTTTTTTCTCATCTTTCAAAAGAATCGAAAGATTATTTAATGGTCCAACGCCTTAAATGGTTTTTCATTCAATAAAAACATGTTTTGCAAAAAGGATAAAAACAACTTAACCAAACACTTTGTTCCGAAAGAACTACGTAGGTCTGATTTCCTCATCACAATTGAGGAATACATAGGAGCAAAGGGAAACACCCTTGTCGACCACAATAAGAGAAAAATATAAAAAGGGCATAATAGATATAAGAACGTAAAAGGGAAGATAAAAATTGAAGTCATATTTGCACATTTGATTAAAGGTTGTCGTCTCTTGTGACGGGCGTATTGGGTGCTAACACCTTCCCCGTGCGTAAATACAACTCCCGAACCTTTCACTTAAGAGGTCGTAGATCACGTCTTTTTCGGTTTTTCCGACGTTTTCCTTAAATAAACGTTGGTGGCGACTCCGCGCGTATTCCTTTCGTGGAACATGCATCCCGCGAGTCATGCCTCGCCCTCCCGCCGAAGGGTAGGTTGCGACAGGTGGTAGTCAGTGCTCTTTTGAGGCAATCAAAAGCCTCTTTGCATTTATCATTAAAGTCAAACTCCACCTCCTTTTGCAACAAGTTGGATAGTGGAAGGGCTACTTTGCTAAAATCTCTTATAAAGCGCCTGTAGAATCCTGCATGACCAAGAAAAGATCGCACCTCTCGCACGCAAGAGGGGTAAGGCAATTGTGAAATAATAGAAATTTTTGCAGGATCTACTTCAATGCCCTTATTGGAAATAATGTGGCCTAAAACTATACCTTGCTCAACCATAAAATGACATTTTTCAAAATTTAGAACAAGGTTAGTTTCAGTGCATCTATTCAAAACCTTTTCCAGACTATCCAAACAAATATCAAAAGAGGATCCATATACAGTGAAATCATCCATAAACACCTCTATGCAATTTTCTAAAAAATCACTAAAAATACTGATCATGCACCGCTGGAATGTACCAGGGGCATTTCACAGGCCGAAAGGCATCCTCCTATAGGCAAAAGTGTCAAAGGGGCAGGTAAATGTGGTCTTTTCCTGATCCTCAGGAGCAATAGTGATTTGCATATAACCAGAAAAACCATTAAGGAAACAATAGTGAGATTTACCTGCCAGGCGTTCAAGCATCTGGTCAATGAATGGCAGGGGAAAATGGTCCTTTTTGGTAACCTGGTTCAGCCTCCTATAGTCGATGCAGACTCTCCAACTGTTCTGCACCCGAGTAGGAATCAACTTCTTCTTCTCATTTTTTATCACAGTGAGGCCGGTTTTCTTCGGGACTACCTGGACGGGACTCACCCATTGGCTGTCGGAGATAGGATAAATGATTCCAGCTTGCAAAAGCTTGGTTACCTCCTTCTTCACTACATCAAGAATCACCGAGTTGAGTCTTCTCTGTGGCTGTCTTATTGGTTTAGCCCCATCCTCTAAATTTATCCGATGCATACATGTGGATGGGCTAATACCAGGAATGTCCACCAGGGTCTAGCCTATAGCCTTCTTGATGAGAATCCTGAAACTGGCCAAATACAGGCTAAAGGCCTAAGTGGAGAAGGGCGAAGGCCCAAGTGGAGAAGGACAAAGCCCCTGAGTGGAAAAGGATGAAGGCCCAGAGGCAGAGACACTATCAAGACTATTAATTGTTGCTGAAGGCCCAAATTAATTTGAAGGTCCAATTTAAATATGTATTTTAGTTATAATTTTTATTTATTGTAATTTTGGCCCAAACTGTTTAGAAGGCCCATGTCTATTTTTATCTTTTTGTTCAGATACACTATAAGTATTGGTTTTTGTTTTGAATAAAAAAAAAACCTTTTGGCATTTTCATAAAATTTGGTGAGAGCTTCTCTCTGGGTTCCTTGTTGAACCAATCTTAGACTTATCAAGGTAATCCTTGTGGCGTCTACCCTGACTTATCTTCCTTCACCGAAAGTGACGTCTACCCTGACTTATCTTCCTTCACCGAAAGTGGCATCATCCAAACTCTATAACCTGCATCAAGTGATCTGCTCCTAGTCAGGATCACATCATCTAGTATCAGAGCTTCGGCTCTTGATACAGGTTCTATCTTATCCTATCCTATTTTTTTTTTCTTTGTAATTTGTCTAGGTTCATGTTTTTGTCCTTGTTTTGTTATTTGCGTTCTTGTTTCATTCTTGTTTGCGTCTTCTGTTCTGTTATTTGCATTCTTGTTCTTGTTCTTGTCACGTTCTTGTTCTTGTTTCTTGTGTCTTTCACACTTTGTGTCAAAAAAAAAGTTACAGAAATTTTGAAAAAAAAAGTGGATGTTTGATCTTTGAACACGAAATTGAGGCATTTAGAGGTGTTTTTTTGGAAAGAAAATCGTGGATCAAATCCCCTTTATCTAGATTTTTCTCTGAATTCTGAGCGTTTTGATATATAGTGGGCCTCAAATGGACAACCGTAGCAAAAGTTATGAGCATTTGAAATTTACTTGTCATATCTGTTATCTTATCTATTATCTAATTTGTTATCCAAATCTGATATGTTGTCCAAATCAAATCAAATCAAATTTGTTATCCAAATCAAATCAAATCATATCTAATATGTTATCCAAATCAAATCCAATCTGCTATCCAAATCAAGTCTAATCTGTTATCCAAATCAAATCCAATTTGTTATCCAAATTAAGTCTAATCTGTTATCCAAATCAAATCTAAATCCAAATCAAGTCTAATCTGTTAACCAAAAGCAAATCTGATTTGTTATCCAAATTAAATCTGCTACACAGTCTGTGATAATTAAACTGTCTTTCCTGTTATATACCTTGTGTGTCTAATTTGATTCATCCAGGAACTTAAGAGGGAGTGAGTGGTAAAAGGCAAGAGTGAAAACATCACACAAAAACCTATATTGAGAGCATCAAACACGAGTGAACTACCATCAAAGAGAGAAACACATGAGTAGAGTGTGGTGAGGTCTTGAATCTTTTTTTTTTAAATTACTTCAAAATTCTTTGTTCCTTAATCATGGCAGGAGCTGGTGACAATGGTGGTGTATATCATCAACTGGACGGATCTCAGCGCTTATCACTGGACGCAATGACTACACAAATGCAACGTTTGTTGAATCGTAACAAAGAAGAGCTCTATAGGCGAATAGTCAAATCTTCCTTGTTTACTCTTAAACCTCTATCCCCTAGAAAAGTGTGTGATGACCAAATCAGAATGAGAGAAAAGAGAGAACAAGAGAAAGAAAATAGTGAGGCACCACAGAGGAATAGGAAAAAGAAGAGTGATACACCAGAGGGAAAGAGTGATACACATAAGAGAGAGAGTGATACACATGAGAGAAAATTTAATTATTTTGCCGAGGCAAGTAAAGTGAGGAAAGTGTTGCCTGCTCATGAACCACTCTATCTACAGTATTGCAAAGACAGTAAAATTTCTAATGATAATTCTAATGAGTTTACTATTTCTATTTCTCCTAGTGTTCAACCCTTATTGCAGGAATTTAAAAATATCTTTCCTAAGGAGATTCCTCATGGACTGGCACCTTTAAGAGGCATAGAACATCAAGTTGATCTCCTTTGCAGAGCTTCATTGCCTAACAGACCAACTTACAAAAGCAATTCCCAAGAGACTCAACGTAAGGATGCACATGCCAAAGTTGAGTATGTGAAAAGATTGTATGACCAAGTGAAGGTGCAAATTGCAAAGAAGAATGAAAGCTATGCCAAGCAAGCCAACAAGAAAAGGAAGGAAGTGGTACTTGAACCCGGTGATGATCCTGGACATTTGAGGGCAAATGTTTTCCAAGAAGGAGGGAATGATGAGAATCCTGAAACTGGCCAAATACAGGCTAAAGGCCCAAGTGGAGAAGGGCGAAGGCCCAAGTGGAGAAGGACAAATCCCCTGAGTGGAAAAGGATGAAGGCCCAGAGGCAGAGACACTATCAAGACTATTAATTGTTGCTGAAGGCCCAAATTAATTTGAAGGCCCAAGTTAAATATGTATTTTGGTTATAATTTTTATTTATTGTAATTTTGGCCCAAACTGTTTAGAAGGCCTATGTCTATTTTTATCTTTTTGTTCAGATACACTATAAGTATTGGTTTTTGTTTTGAATAAAAAAAAACCTTTTGGCATTTTCATAAAATTTGGTGAGAGCTTCTCTCTGGGTTCCTTGTTGAACCAATCTTAGACTTATCAAGGTAATCCTTGTGGCGTCTACCCTGACTTATCTTCCTTCACCAGAAGTGGCGTCATCCAAACTCTGTAACATGTTCAAGCGATCCGCTCCTAGTCAGGATCACATCACTTCTTATGCTTCTTGAGAACTGATAACAGCTTCTCCTCTTTCTCATCAGCAAGGGAGGCAAATATAATTACTGGAAAACTTTTGCTACCATCCATGTAAGCATATTTTAAATTTGATGGTAGAGGCTTCAATTCTGGTGTTGGCGGCTGGATAATGGTAGAAAGAGATGGTTTCTCAACCTGTATCTCATAAAGAAAGTCAAAGGTATGTGTACTTCCTGAAACATGGTTAGTTCTATCTGACTCTAGAAAATCAATCTCAAGAGGTAAAACATCACCAGATATGTAATCAATATCAATTTCAGATTCACTGTCAGCATCAAATTCAGCCATATGATCAAGTACAAATTCAGATTCAATGCATGAAGAGTGACAGGCATGCAGATTAGAATGAAGACCAGTCATGTATTCATCAACAATATGGTCAATTATTTCAGCGCAAAATACAGAAAGATCTTCAGATGGGTGTTTCATAGCATCAAGAATATTAAAATGAACAGTTATATCGCCAAACTCCATAGATAGTGTGCCTGCATATACATCTATCTTAGTTCTAGCAGTTTTCATAAAAGGTCTACCTAGAATAATGGGAACTGATCCTTGAGAAAATCTTTCCTCCATATTCAAAATATAAAAATCAACAGGGAAAATCAGTTCACCAACTCTAACTAAGACATCCTTTAAGAAACCAGCAGGATAGGCAACACTTCTATTAGCTAAATGAATCACCACATCAGTTGACTGCAAAGGACCAAGAGATAGAGAATTAAAAATAGACAGAGGCATAACACTAACAGAAGCTCCTAAATCTAGCATGGCATTGTCAAACTTACTGTTCCCTATAATACAAGGTATGCTGAATGTACCTGGATCTTTACATTTTTCAGGGATTTGGGGAACAGATTTACCAATCAATGCGGAGACATTTCTGCCCATACTAATTCTTTCACTTCCTTTAAGCTTCTGTTTATTAGTGCACAACTCCTTCAAGAATTTAGCATATCTTGGAATTTGCTTTATTGCATCCAGCAGAGGTATGTTTACCTCTACTTTTCTAATTGTTCTGTTGTGGCTGATTTTGCTACTGAGGTTGAGGAGGTCTATTATATATGTTTGCAGCATAAGCTTCAGGCTGTTCAATTGCTTCAGATTGTTGCACAGAAGGGCAAAGGTCTGTGTGGTGGTCGGCAGAGGAGCATAAACCACAGAGTCTGGCTACAGGTGCAGATTTTTGATTCATGGCTAGTTGGGTTACCAGGTTAACCAAGGCATCTAGTTTACCTTCAAGCTTCTTAGTCTCGGCTAATGAAGATGAATTCGTGGCTACTTCATGCACTCCTCTAATGACAATAGCATCATTTCTGGCACTAATTTGCTGGGAGTTGGAAGCCATCTTCTCAATTAAATTTCTGGCTTCAGCAGGGGTCATGTCTCCAAGGGCTCCACCACTGGTAGCATCTATCATACTTCTCTCCATGTTACTGAGTCTTTCATAAAAATATTGGAGAAGAAGCTACTCAGAAATCTGGTGGTGAGGGCAACTGGCACATAGTTTTTTAAATCTCTCCCAGTATTCATATAGGCTCTCTCCACTGAGTTGCCTAATGCCTAAAATATCCTTTTTGATGGCCATGGTCCTGGAAGCAGGGAAATTTTTTTCTAAGAATACTCTCTTGAGGTCATCCCAGCTCGTGATGGACCTTGGGGCAAGGTAATATAGCCAGTCCTTTTCCACTCCCTCTAAAGAATGAGGAAAAGCCTTCAGAAATATGTGATCCTCCTAGACATCTGGGGGTTTCATGGTGGAGCAGACAACATGGAATTCTTTCAGATGTTTGTGCGGGTCTTCACCTGCAAGGCCATGAAACTTTGGAAGCAAATGGATTAGTCCAGTTTTAAGAACATATGGGACATCCTCATCAGGGTATTGGATGCACAAGCTTTCATAGGTGAAATCAGGTGCAGCCATTTCCCTTAGAGTCCTCTCACGGGCTGGAGGTTGTGCCATGTTCTCAGAATGTTCAAAATTATAATGCTCAAAACCAGGATGTTCAAAATCACCAATAATATAATGCTTAGACTCACCAATAACAGAATGCTCAGGATGCTCAAAAGGTATAAAATGATGCCTAACTAATCTATGAAATGTCCTATCTATATCAGGATCAAAGGGTTGTAAGTCAGATGGATTGCCTCTAGTCATACACTACATTCAGCATACACAACTAGTTGCCTTCTCATGCAAGTAACATTATAGGTTTAAACTACAACTACCCCCAAATGATATCCAAATGACTTGAAATTTTGTGAGCAACACCCTAAAATCATGAAAAGATAGCACAAAAATTTTCAGACAAAAATTCAAAGTCTAACTATGGAAACTACCTAAGGAAAGTTTAGAAAAATAAAACAATAAAACTTGAAAAAAAAAAACTAGTAAACAGGCGATTTTGGCTAGTTAGAGACCTCAGCCGACCTATTGCGGGATTCCATGATATGGGAAATTTTTTTCTACCCCAAATACATATATAATAATAGTCATTCTGATACCCGGAGCAAAAGTTATGGCCGTTTGAAATTTTGGTAAACACAAGTTCTCAAAAATTTTTTGAATCTCTCAAATCTGGCCACAACAAGTGTTCCTGGTATTTTTCACACAAAATATGAGTCAAAAGAACCTACCACACCAAACTTCAGCCAAAAATAACAACCCTAACTATCAAAACAAAAATCTCCAATTAAATTGTTAGCAGCAGCCACTAATTTAGTCGCTAATGGATTTACACTACTACTCTGTTTTTCAAGTCAGCAAAAATGGTTGCTAAATCCGTCACAAAGCACTATTCACAGCAAAACACAAAAACTGAAACAGGGGAAGCGCTGAATAGAAAAACTAAAACAAAACACCACACTAATCAAAATAACAAGACACTGAACAACACTGACACAACACTAACACAACACGAAAGCATAAAACAACTAAATATAAAACACGAATCACTAGCTATTATGAACCTTTGGACACTGCTCCCTGGCAACGGCGCCAAATTTGATCGAGGTCGTACCCGAATCAAATAAATATTAAAAATGCAGTATCTAGGAAGTGATCCTAGGTCGTCTCCCAGCAAGCAATGGTCAACCAAACGTTCATAACAAATAGTAGGAAAATAGTAACGAATGGGGGGGGGGGGGGTTGTTTGCTTTTGTAAATTAAACAGCGAATAGATTTGAATTAGAAAATATCAGAATTAAAACACGTTGCTTCCCCTTGATTCACAAGCAAGTCTCTTATCCTAAGTTACGAGAGTTTATCCTTTATCAGTTCAACCACTTAATCCAACCCTAAATTAAATTACTAAGCGAAATTTAACATAAGGCATTCATTATGTGATTAAGCAACACATACACCAATTAATCATGAACGATCATTAAGCATGAACGTAAATTAAGCGCAGAGACAATTAATCAAGCACTAAGCATGCATGAATTAATACCAACAAATACAGAGTAATTGGTGAAGAGGAAAAACTGATAAAAAATTAATAGTAATAATAGAACCTCAAAGAGAGTTGTGCTTGATCCTCAAGAGAAAACAACGCTGGAGACTTAGCCTTCCATTAATCAATAGAACACGAAATTGTAGTAGAAACGAAGAAAACTAGAATTATTCTCCAAAATGAAAAAGAAACTAAAATGAATTGAGAGTAGTACTCTAAAACTAAAACGAAAAAGAGAGAGAGGAGAGGAGAGGAGAGAGAGAAGAGAGGAGAAGAGCCTAAATTAGAACCTTGGTGCTATTATATAGTTTTCAGCCCCAAAGCTTACAAATCTGTTTTAAATCCAAGCCCATAAATAAAATAAAATCTAGATAAGATAAGATCTAGATAAAATAATATCTAGATGAGATCAAATCTAAATAATATCTAGATAAGATAAAATTTGATAGAATAAAATAGTCTGCTCTCTTCAAGTCCAAGCCTAATTCTGGATTCAAGCCCAATTGCTTATAATTCTCTTAAATTAAATTAAAAACACAAAATTAATCCAGTAGGCCCAAATGATAAAACTGCATAATTAATTTGATAATTAAGGCTAATCAGTAATTAAAATGGTGATAAAAAGGGTTAAGAAATATGAGAAAATGATGACACATCACAAAGGAAAAAGACACACCAAGACACAAAGCTCTACATTGAATATCCATAAAATTAGAGTCTCCCAAATAGGGGAAACAGATCTTTAGGAGTCATTCCTTCCCTCCATCTCTACTCGTATTGTTCTTTTTCTCTCCCCATCAACCTTTTTCAATTGTAAAGCCTCTCATGACAATGAGTGGCTAAACCTCCATTTTTGGGAGCCTAGCAACCAAACGCTCGTGATGTAAACTTGCTGTATAAAATCCAAACTTGCTGTATAAAATCTAATTTTTTGGAAAGTGCCTCCTTTGTACTAGGAGATCTTCCAAAGCACGAAAATGAAGGAAAAAAAGGAGAAGTCATGAGTGGTGTGCAACACAAGGATCCCCCTTATCACAAGGTTTAGTTCACACAAAAATGGCGAGAGAGGATGATGGTGCAACCTCTAGGCCTTGCAAGCACTACACAAGATTTTGTGCAGAATTTTGGATTGCTCCTCCTTCATCCTTGTTGATTCGTGAGTGGTGTGCTTGAGAGGGGGAAGATGAGAGATTTTTGGTTAGCTTCATGGTTAGCTGAAAAAGGTGAGAGAAGAGAGATCTTTCACTTGTGCACCTAAGCTTGATTTGATAATGAAGTGAGTGGTTAAAATGTAGGGGGTAGGGGTTGAGTGTTTGAGTGTACAAAGAGGTGATTGGGGGATAGTGTTGGCATGCATGGTGAGCCCTTCCCCCTTATTGGTGAGTGGAGATTTTCAATGATTGTGGAAAAAAAGGGTTTACACTATGTAATTAATTTACATAGTGTATCCCTACAATATGAAAAAATATTTTTCTCGCGACCGAAAATATTTTTCTACTAACTTTAAGAATTAAATTTAATCAAACAATTTTTTTTTATAAAACTGAGTACTTGAGACATTAAATAAATTCCAATGATCAATTATTTATTCTTTTTCTTAAAGGGATTAAATCACAACAAAATATCCCTCATAGAAAAATCTGTGGGTAACACTTATTAGCAATTGATCACAGGAAACTTGATTCTTAAGAAAATACTTCACTCATAAAAGAATAAATAAATTAGCACTATGATGTCTAATCAAATCACAGTCTATGATCAATTTAAATTTGATCACATATAATCATATAATTTAACATTGTGATTATTAATTAAACCACACCTAACGTGCAATTCACTCACACTAAGAAACACAAAGTTATAGTTATAGGAAAATACTTACACAAGAATAATTACACATATATTCATATAATTGATTTTTGTATACTTTTTTGCTTGACCATTATTAAGAAACTACTATTTTCCTCTATTTTCCATTATTTTCCTTAATTATACAATTACTTTATTAATCACATGCAATTACTTAAGACACATCTTTTCCTATTAGAAATAATTAAATCTTAACCAACTACTTGGGTGTCTACTTATTGGGTTGAATTTTGGGATGTTACATTGTTGACCCTTTTGTGTTCCTAAATATTGAGAGATGCTGAATTTTTTATCCATGAAAAATGGTTTACATCACGAAAGTGGCTATTTAACTTAAATGTTGGATTATTGGTGTATAATTACAAGAGAATTTTACTACAAGGGTATGATTCAGTTACTTGAGTTGTGTCATTGTTGTAAAATTACAATCTCTATGCTTGAGTTCAATTCTTATTAATATATATTTATTATGTTAATCATGATGACCAATATATCATTTGTCTCAGTAGATCTAGACTCGATTCCTTAAGCAAAACATTGAATTCATGCCTTATAGATGAAAAAAACATGATTGAGAAGAGAGATCTCACTAATGGTGATTAATTAGATTCTTCGACAAAATTAGTCATTACAAAAGTTAAGGAATATTTTACAACGATGTCATGGTGATCCAAAATTTTTAATTATGGTTATAAATAAATTAGTGACAATTATATTTATATTTAATAATATAAAACCTTAGGTAAAGAAATTGAAGTGAATCAGTCAATCACTATAAGGGGATTGAATGGTGATCCTTTACTGATTTGAGTATTTTTATTTTTCTTGCATAGGTACACTAGCTTCTAAATATGCTTCTCAAGCGTTTTTGCTTGGAAATGGAGAAGACTTGTAGGAGTAACCCGTTTCCTTACATGCACTTGGATATAGTGATAGATTCTAAAATAAATCTCCGAGTAAACTTGTTGATTATTGCTTCAAAACCTACTCACAAGTGATGTAGAGTCTATCAACCATAGTTTCTGATTTTCACTTGGTTGCACTGAGAAGGAGCTACTTCGGAAATTGTTTGATCTTTATTTTGAAATCATGTTAAAGCCTTTAGCTAACCCAATCAGTTGAATTTCATGTGACAATATAAATTTTTATAATAAGTACTTCAATTCTCATAACTATGTTAATATATTTTTAAAATATTTATAGTTATATATAAAAATATATAATTATACCAAAATTAAAAAAATTCAAAAATACATTAAGAAGTATAATTATAAACTCAACATTCATGAAAGAACACGTGTTACTACACTTGTATTTTTTTTAATGTGAAATGTTTTCTACACATAAGTACATGCAAGAATCATATAAAGCAAAAATAACTTTGAAAGTGAGGTAACAAAAATAAAAGTATATATAGTACGTGTTTAATTGAATTTATTTTTGAAAAAAAATATTATTTATTTTATCATATTCATGATAAAGCTTTGATTTTATTTAAAGAGGGAGTTTGTATTGGCACTACCAATATTGCTATTGGCACTACCAACATTGGAAAAATGACCTTCCTATCCTCCTAGATTTCCAACAGCCAACTCTTTTCCCTTCCTCTCTCCCTTTCCCTTTCATCACACCCCCACCCTTCACCATCCTCCCTCACACTCTTTTCTTTTTCCCTTTCTTTCATTGGATAAATGAACTTGGTGAGTTTTTTTTATCATTTGTAACCAACATAATCATGATTCCATTTTCTTTATTTTCGTAAATCACAATAGAATTATGATTTCATTGGTTTCTAGATTTTGACACAATGAAATCGGGATTCCATTGTGATATTTTTGGCACAATGTTTGATTGTTGTCCTATTTATGAATTTACCAAATGGTTCTTTGTAGAGTATACATGGATTGGAATAAATTTATTTTTGATGAAGTTACAATGCCACATGATTGGGGAAACTTGGTTGATGAAAGCTAGAATGATTTTTATCATCCCAATCAAGCAGATAGAATGCAGGAATGTGATAATGGTTTGGGAATTCAAGATACAATGGTTTGGACATTTACCCCCTAACCTAATTACTCTTCCAATAAATTCATGACTAATGAGGTATATTGATTAATTGATGATTGATTTTATATGTGTGTGTTTTGTTAGTGAAGGGAATAATTTTATTTTCAGGTATTTGTAGAGCAAGATGATTTGTTGAAATGGGGTCAAGATTTTTGAAGGACTCTTCAATTTGTTATTCATTCGAAGGTCATAAAATGGGAGGAAGACCTATGTCGTACTGGCTTGTGAAAATGGAGGAAAGTAAAAAAATACTGAGATAAGTTAGTCCTCAATAGCACTAGAAGCAAAAAATGGAGGTATCCATTTAAATTAAAAGGGAAGCTTGTGAAAGTCGTAGGTTGGAAACTTTATGTAGTTTGCAGTTTTCATAACCACAAAGTCAGTGAAACATTGTTGGGTCATGCATATGCTAGTCGTTTAAGCAATGAAAATAAAATCTACTTAACCAAATGACCAAAAACATGGTGAAGCCTGATCACATTTTGTTGATAATCAAAGATCAAGATCAGATAAATGTCACCACCATCAAGACCATATAAAATGAACGAAAAAATTATCTTCACAAACAAAGGGAGCCAAGAATGAAAGTACAACATCTAATGAAGTTGATAGAATGTGATGATATATATTAGTTCAAAAGGGTGGACACTCAAGATGCTGTCAAAGATATGTTGTGGTCACATCCATATTCCATCAAGCTACTGAATTCATTCCCAACAATGTTGATATTTGATATTACTTACAAGATGAACAAATATATTCTTCTGTTGTTGGAGATTGTTGGTGTGACTTCAATAGACATGACTTCCTCTGTTGCCTTTGCTTATTTACAACCTAAGAGGAAGGAAAATTTTGAATGGGCTTTAAGAAAGGTCAACTGATTATTTATGAAGGATGATGTGTTCCCTCAAGTTATTTTCATCGAGAGAGATCTTGCTTTAATGAATGTATTGGAGATTGTCTTTCCTTCTTGAACCAACTTGTTATATGAATTTCATATTTTTAAGAATGTCAGAGCAAAATGGAAGATGCACGTTAGTAAGACAGAAAAGTGGGAGACTATGATGGATGCTTGGGCTGGGTTGGTGCAATCTCTTGATGAAGAATTGTATGAGCAATGCTTGAAATGCTTTGCAAACCTATGTGTCGCAACCTACCCTTCGGCGGGAGGGCGACGCGAGGGCTCACGGGTGCGTCTTCCAAGAAAGGAAAATGCACGGAGTCGCCACCAACTTTTATTCGAGGAAAACGTCAAAAAAACCGGAAAGTTGTGGTCTACGAAATTTAATCGTGAAAGGTTCGGGAGTTGTTTTTACGCGCAGGAAAGGTATTAGCACCCCATGTGTCCGTCACAAGGGACGGTAGCCTTTAATCAAGTGTGCAAATATGACTTCAAAATGTTTTATTTTCCCTTTTTTATGTCTTTTTGTGTTTTTATGCTTTTTATGTTTTTTGTATTTTTTATCTTTTTGTGGTCGACAAGGGTGTTTCCCTTGCTCCTATGTATCCTCAATTGCAATGAGGAAATCAGACCTACGTAGTTCTTTCAGAACTAAACGTTGGTTAAGTTGTTTTTATCTTTTTTTCGCAAGATATATTTTAACCGAATAAAAGTCATTTAAGGCGTTGGACCATTAAATGATCTTTTGATTTTTGGAAAGGAGAGAAACATTAAGGCGTTGGACCGTTAACGATCTCTTGTGGTGGTCGACAAAAGCGGGGCTTTTGCTCCTACGTATCCTCAATTGCGATGAGGAAATCAGACCTACGTAGTTCTTGCAAAAATGGTAAAGTTATGTGTTGATTTTATGCTTTTGAACGGTCCATGTTAACCGATAAAAGCAAAGAGGACCGTTTAAGGCGTTGGACCTTAAAACGGTTTTGAGGGACTTTTGCAGACGAAGCTTGATTTGTGAGTTGATTTTAGCCTTAGTTTCACTTTAGTTATTAGTCAATTCATTCAAGGAAACTTCCAAAGAAAAACATCTGATTGATTTTTTTGATTATTTTATTCAAAGATATTTTGATTGTTTTATTATTATTTTTCAAGATATTTTGATTATTTTATTATTATTTTGCCTTTTTTGGTTTAACCGTGGTTACAGCGTGAACGATCGGTTAGATTTTGTTTTAACAGTGACTAAACGAGATTACAACACAAATGATCGGTTGAAATTCATTTTATCATTTATTAGGTGAGAAAACGACTTAAATAAACAGTAAAAAGCTCGTTAAAGCAGAAGAAAAGAAAACTGAAAGTAAGTGGAATTAAAGTGAAAGTACACAAAACAAGTAGGGACCACTAAGGGTACATAGAATGAATTGAAAGATTCGATTTCGGGAACTTACCGGTTGAAGACTGAAGAACGACGAAGAACGGTGAAGAACGATGAAGAATTTCCATAAAATCGCTTACTGAAGCGTTCAGAAGCATTTCAACTCGATTTTTCTTCACGAAAACGTGTTTTTTTGCCCAAAATAGCCAAAATGCATAGCTTAGGGGTCATGAAAATTTTGAAACAGCCCCCCTCCCTTATTTATAGGGAAAAAGGGAAGTGCTTGCCGCCCAGAGGCTTCTTGAGGAAGATTTCTAAGCGCACCTCAATTACTAAGTTCACCACCCTTTTCGTACTTTATGGAAAAGTTACGGAAGTATTTCGGATTTGATTTTTATCTTTTTTTATCTTCCCTTTCACCAATGTTAAGTGAAATATGCTTACCCAAGGTTTTCGGAAATTTTACGGAAGCCACGAAAGCCCCGGAAAGCATTTTTCAACAACGTGGAGGAGCTTGCCGCCCAGTTGCTTCCTCCTTAAGCAACCCAACTTCCAAAATGTTCCGAAAGGGCCTAGATTCAAATTGTTATTTACACCCCAATCTTGATAAGTTCACCCCCCATTTTTGTGTTTTTGGCCGTTTTCTTTCCGAAATCTCATGAAACTTTATGGATTCCACCGTGATGAGTGTTAAGCCTTCCGAAGCGATAAACAATGGTCCTTGGATGAAATTAGAGTGTAACTGTTTATTTACACACACCCCACTTTGCTAAATACACTCTCATCTTCGTGTTTTTGACCGGTTTCTTCCCAAAACATCTCGGAACTTTACGGATTCCTCAACGATGGGTGTTAAACATTTTGAGGTAGTCAAATGAAGGCCGCATGCCAACAAATAATGGTCTCCGGACGAAATTAGGGTATGACACTATGTTCATAGTTTTTAGTATTTTTTTAGTATGTTTACTATACATTGTTGATGCCTCATAAGGAGAAGTTTGTAGAAGCATGGACTGATTGGGTTATGCATATTGGAAACACAACAACTAATAGGTACATTCATGTAATTGCCTACTTGTTTCACATTTTGTTTTTTATAAGAATAATCTTCTGTTGACATTACATTAACATGCTTTAAAGGGTTGAAGGTACACATGGAAGATTGAAGAGGTTGTTTCTTGAAAGCATGTGAGATTTGTGAAGTTGTTTGGATAAAATGAATAACAAGCTTATAGTAAAACATACTAAACTTTGTTGATTCCAAAACTCTCTCAAAGTCGAACATCTTTTGCAAGAATGCTATGCAAGCCAACATATTTACTAATGTTTCACTGGAAGTTGAAGATATACAAAGAGCAGATCAAGAGTAAGCATTCTAGCAAGTTCAAAACAAGCTCTAAATGGATATCTTAACTATGCTTTCGAGTGAGAAGCTTTTTACAAGATTTGAAAGAAACTCATCAGCTGATGAAGTCAAAACTTCCTTTTAAAGATCTCAATCTTATCATGTTGCAAATACATCAAGAATGACTTGTTTTTCATCGGGAAGCACTGACTTCATCAACAAATGGGATTTTGTCAAATATTCTGAAGCTTCTCACTTGAAAGCACAATTGAGACATACATTTTGAGCTTGTTCTAAACTCCTCAAAATGCTTACTCTTGATATGCTCTTTGTATATCTTCCATTGAAACATTAGCATATATGATGGCTTGCATAGTTTCCTGCATATTGATAATTGCTATACATACATAATTTATGTATTTAAAATCACATAGAAATGATCTATTTTTCCTCTCTTTTATTGCTTCTTTTGTGTTAAAACATTAGGAATTTAGCTTCTTTTGAGTTTTTATCTAGTAGGTGCTAAAGTTAGTCAATTTATAGTGATTTTGGTTGTATTTTTTATAGAGATAGCATGAGGCTTGGAAAAGGATTGAAGAACTGGAATGTCACGCTTAGTGCGATAGTCTCGCTTAGCGCATCATGACTGCTTAGCCCAAGAAGCCCGCTTAGTGCAAGAAGCCACCTTGGAGGCCAACTGTCATGTGCAAGCGCACTAAGAGCGTACCCTGCGGCTTAGCACATGGTCACTTAAGCCAGTTGGACATGCACAATCAATTTCAATAAAAAATGACGGTGATGCATTAAAAGAAAAAAAAAAGGAGATATTTTGGCAACGAGCCATTGGACAGAAGGAGAGAAAGCAAGGGTAGCCATTGGAGCAAGGAAAAAGAGGGAAAATCCTATTAGAGGAGAAATCTCTCATTAGGAGCACCATTTCATTCCATTTTTGTTCCATTCTCTTCCATCTCTTTTACCTCTTTTGTATTTGTAAGCCTCTCATTAACCCACCATTGTCGGGAGCTCAGCAACCAAACACTCTTGATATAATGATTTTAACCATCTATTTAAGGTTATTTTGATATTATTGTTTTTTTTCCTATTATCATGTTTGTGGTCTGATCATCTATGCTCGTGTAGTGTTTTAGGTTTTAGACATTGGAAAGTGTTTATTTTCTAAGAACTTGAAAAGAATATCTAGCTAATCCATTTCTAGGGATATAATGGTATTGTTTAGTTTGATTTATGCATCTCTGCTTGTAATGCAAATTATTTGATGTAACTCTTAAGGGGTTAGGAGCGAAATTAGGTAATTTAGGCTCTCTCACATGAGGAATCATGGTTAGGGTTGGCTAGTGGATGTGGGTAATAATTGGATTAACTTTAAATAGAGAAAAATTATTAACAATTGCAACAAGAGTAGTTTTGGTAGGCTGAGCCCCCAACGCGCCCCCATAACTTTGCATCAATCGTTGCATCATTGCTCTGAGTGTTTGTTTTCTAATCCTTGCACATGCTTTGCTTTGTAGTTTAATTTACATTGTATTTACAATTATGCATTGCCATTCAACAATCATCCAATTCAATTCATTAATTTCTTAAAATTAGATATATATGAACTCTGAGTACAATCAAAGTTCCTATGGACTTGACACTCGATCTTAACGTTTTATTACTACTTGGACGAATTGGTACACTTGCAAAGGAGTTAACACATATGATGTTCTACTTTGAGAGAGTTCTCTAATGTATATGGAAAGTCACTAAATGTTCTTGTTATAAGAATACTTTGATGAGATGGCATGACAAACTTGTATTTCAAACACTTTGGTGTGACCTTGTTATAGCATGTGATACTTGCTACTATTTTTTTATTTCTTTGACCCTTTGAATGACCAATCTGGATTTTGATGTCTTCATGAGAGTTTCATATAATTATATCCTTGACATTTAGGCACTTTTCTCATGTCATTTGTGAAATTCTGATACCAATGACAGATGTCGTACCGGATGTCACGACATCACGCTTCAGAACATGCAGATTATATTTGACTGTATGAACAGATTAAACAAGTAAATAACACAAGAGAATTGTTAACCCAGTTCGGTGCAACGTCACCTACATCTGGGGGCTACCAAGCCAGGGAGGAAATCCACTAAAATAGTGTTAGTTCGAAGATCTAACAGCCACTGTTTACAACCTTCTCACCTAACCACTACCCGTGCAACCTCTACCTAAGAGCCACTCTTAGATATGAGAACCCCTCTCACTCCCTCTCACTCACTCTCCCGTGTTTACAATTAAATCAAATACACACCAGAGATTGCTCTCTGAACAATAGAGATCAACTCTACACACTCAGGTCCAACACTTGATGTTAGGGTAACATCAAGGTGGCTCACAAAACACTCAAGTCCCAAAACTCACAAAATAACTCTTCAATCTCGGACTTGGTACAAAACCCGTGCAGCCTTCATGTTTATATAGCAGTGTGCGTATCTGGGCTGCAACAACTTGCGCTGGATGAGATCTATCATTCTCCTGAAAAATCTGCACTTAAAGATCTAAAAGATAAAGTTTGATCTTTTAGTTTTTATCTTTAATCTTTAATCCCTGAACGAACTATTCAAGTTTGTAATTCGAACTTTAATTATCTTTTAATTCGTTCCTAAAGATAGATCGCCAAATCTGTTGCTAACTGCACATTAATCTGTTAAAGATATAACAGATTTATGTGTCCAGTATTTTCGGGCAGGATGTCCTGGACATTGTATCCGACATCGTGGATCCTGCAGCTTCAATTCTTCATTTGACATTTTATCTTGCCTTGTGCATTGTGCAGCCCGATCTGATTCCTTGCCATAATGTTGGACATCATGTGCAGCAACTCCAGCTTTCCATCATTGTCTAAGTGCTTATGTTTTAACAAAATTTTAGCCAATCTCTTAAAACTCAGTAAAGCTAAGCACTAACAATTTGGACCACTACAGCATAAACAACCTTCAAAGCGTTGTAGTTATGTTATATTGTGAGGACAAAATGACATCTTGACCATCAATTTCCTCCAAGTTAGAGGCCATATTAGCTCAGGACTTCTTCATAAAAGATTTACATCTTTATCTTAGCTTTCCACAGACACTAAGATAATCTCAAATGCACTCCTATAGCTCAAGAAATTTTCAAATTATGGGACACATCAAGTTGTCCAGGTAAAACAACATCTGCAACTTCAAGCCAAATTTTGTCCATGATCCAAGTTGTATCAAACCATGACTTGTTCATGAAATTTGAAGATAGTTCTTCAAGCTTTCCATAGTCACCAAGAACAACTCAATTTCATTTCTGAAACTCTAGATACAGTGTCTAGAATGAACTCATCCTATTGATGAAATTTCATTTTGAGTGTGTTGCATCAATGTTGTTCTTCATGTCATGTTCATTGGGCAGATCTCTGCAATATTTTTCTTGTCCTCTATCGATTACTTCTTATGGCTTGAATTTTTCTCTTAATCTATTGAGCATGTTGACTTCTTCATTGCAGTACACAACCAAAGGCACTCTAAGTCTTCTTTTGAGATTTAAACCCTATCATCCTTTTTGAGTGACTCATGAGAACCTCACGTTTACTTTAATTGGTGTCCTCTATAGAACTTGCCTTTTTTCTGAATACACTTAAGCCAACTCATTAGTAGGCATAAAATTAGAAGGCAACATTTCAGAAAAGCATCAATCTAGTTGACCATAGGTTTAATACCCTGTTTTACAAGAAAATACAGGACTTTGTATCAACAATGGCACAAAATTTAATCTTTCAAGAGTTTAAGCGCATTGCTACCATTGGTGTTGACCATTTTGCTTATGGCTACACACTTAGAACTACTCATGGTCTAACCTATGCTTGTGAACTAGCTAGATATAGTAGTATCTATGGCTTAGTACCCTTGAAGTCCATTCATGCGCATTAGAAGATGTTATCCATTAGTAGTACAAACAACACAAGTGATTCTTGGGGGACTTAACTCTTACAAATGAGGTTGATGCATTGTTAAATATATTTTCACAACTTGATGCATGCGGAAAAATCACAATGAAGAGTAAGTTCCGTGAACTTCCATTTCTGAATACCACTTCAATATGTTCTTTCAATGTGGGAGTGAGTCGATGAAATAAAGGATGCATCAAAGTTTGTGAAATATACTAAATGTGTTCTTTCAATGTGGGAGTGAGTCAATGAAATTAACAGGATGGTTGGTAGTTTGGGAATTCTATGTGTGGCTACAAAGATGTCAGCAACAAAAAGAGGATAAAAAATGACTGTTATATGGATGAATTTCTTGATTCATTGCAACAATACATCCTTAAAATTGTTGATGTGGAACCTGGTAGAAATTGTTATTACAAGGCAATTGTAGCTTTATTAGGTCAGGGTGAGTAATCATGGGCTTCAATTCATCAAGACTTGATTCATGAACTTCAAACATGACATTCTTTATATCTTGAGCTCTTTGGCATAGAATAAAGACTAGTTCAATTGATGAGCTCTTTGTATGTCGAAAGCAATCCAACAACATCATATGACAAGTGGATGACCATTGTTAGCTGGTATATTATCTTGGTTTCCTTATCTATGCTGCAAATTTGGACTTTCTTTCTGCTTATGAGTCCAACACCTTCTGTGGCACATCAACACCTTATTGCAATTGAATTTGTTAATGGAAATCATTTTGTGCATGTATACATCATCTACTTAAGAGACTTTTTAGTATTATAAGCATGTGTTGATTTGTTCACTAACTCAACTATTCCTTTTTATATGATAATATAACTTTATTTAAAGGATAAAAGTGTCCTCGTATTGCACCACAATGGAGTACATACATACTACACACGTAAGGCTCGTTTATGGCAAGGCCACAGCTACAATGCATACCAGAATTAAACTCATTGTTGTTTCATTCAACAATAGGATCTCAACATGTAGTAGACATCACTATGGATTCAATTTAGTTAAATCCTCTTGTATAAGTACGTTATGTGTATTGATTTTAGACACGGTAAAACTCAATAGCTAATGGTTTTAATCTTTTAATGATGGCTACAATGTTTGTTAATTATTGTTAACCATGAATATTGTATTGTAATTTAGGTTGAGGTCCTTATTCCAATCATTGTGTTGTTTGTCAAAACAATACAATGAAAACATGATTTTGTAAAACAAGTCTACAACGAAATCATGTTTCCATTGCACACAAAGGGGTGAAAAAAAAACAATGGAAACAAGATTCTATTGTAGAAGTCCACAACAAAATCATCTTTTCGTAGCACACTTGGGGTGGAAAAGAAATATACAACAAAAACATGATTCCGTTTTATACTTGTAAAACAAAATTATGTTTCTGGGGGAAGGGTGATTTTGGAATAACATGACAACCCACCTATATGGGTAGTGTAAATAGCACTTATGGTAGTGCCAACAATAGTTCCCTTCTTAAGATAATGGTTACCATACCAAACAAGCCCATTACATCAATAAATTCTACATTGATTATGAAAGGCATATATATATATATATATATATATATATACATATATTTCAGTAATTATTTGTAATTACTTAATTTAGTTTAACTTTAGAAACTTAAACACAAAGAGTGATTAAAGATAATTACTCAAAGAGAAACATATATATATGTGTGTATGCATGTGTGTGTGTGTGTGATAATGACTTTCGAATCGTTCAAAAACAAATAAAACTAAGAAATTCTATAGCACAGTATTAACCTAGGTCGAACTCAGAAATATGATTCGATTTGGTTCCTACGTTCATTCACTTATAAATAGAAAGGGGGAAATTTTATCGAACAGTTTGTAAGCGACTATAAAGGAATGCGAAAACACACAAACAGAGATGAAGAAACAAAATAGAACAAGAACAAAATAAAAGTAAAGTTTAATAGCATCAATCCATTTCACCAAACCAATGCAAATCAAATCATTACAGTTACTACAAATGATGTTCAGTGTGAAAGTTCAATCAAATGCATTATAAAAAGTTCAATCAAATCAATCTCAATTGTTTGAGATTGCAAATTAGGTTGGAAAATCATCCAAATAATTTGTGATTAAATTTTGAAATTAGGAAATGAATCCATAACCTAATCCATTTTCAATCCTAAGCATAATCATAATCAGGAAAATCGAAAATAGGATTGAAGAGAAAGATGAACATTCACAAAGGTCAAGAATACTAAACCAGAACTCAAATCCAGCCTTGCTTGGAGTGGATAATTGGATTGATTAATTATTTATCCCTCCATGCTCATCACCAATGGAAAATCCACTAAATTTTGTGCAAGAAAATGGAAGAACAAAAGTGAAAAGAGGAAGAAGAATAAAGAATAGTTGAGAGAAAAAAAGAGAAAAGAGAAAGCTTGCACAACAAATAATTAATTCTGTTTTTTTACAAAATGAAGTAACTAACTAAATAATCAACTTACTCTAATATATAGAGTGACTACTAAGAAGGAAGTGATGAGTCTTGATTAGGCCCATCTAATCTACCTAATTAAACTAATTACACAAAACAAAACTCAAACTTGCAACCCAATTATTCAAATGAAGAGGCTCTGACTTCTAAGCTTAATTTGACCCTTGAAATGGCAGAATTGGCCAAATCTTATTTGTGACAAAATTGAAGATATTTTTCTTATCTTTCTAGGGACTACTCACACGTTCCATTTGGAGTTCTTTAGTGTCCCATATTCCCTACACAAGGAAGATATGTCAAGTAAACCCAAAATAAGAAAATTAGCTACAATTCTCAATTAAGCTCAATCATTTGCTTAACACCAAAACTAAGTTAAGGTGAGAAAATAAAGGTCAAAGAGATTCCAATAGAGATAAGAAGAATAGAAAAATATTCAAATACAAATGCTCAATTAAATTTCACCACACTTTATCTTTTGCACTCTTGGGAAAAACTAAAAGAAAGATTAAGAAAAAGAAATCAAACCAAAAATAACCACAACTGAAAGAAATGTATGAACAAGGCACACATATTTTTCAATGGATCCTAACAATGCACAAAAAAATGAGAGAGATGGAAAATGGAAGAATGATCTCAAGGTAACAAGCAATCCATGAACACATGATTACAAAATGTAAAATGGACAAGTAGTCAAGTCAAAATTAAGAAAGTGGTGGAACCCTTATTTGCAGATCCAATTTTTAGCCTAAGCAAACTGGGAAACCAATTTCGGACTCTATGAAATTGGGGAAAATAAAAGGATAAAGCGGAATTAGGGAAGAAGATGGAAAGAACAACGCCACAAAGAATATAATTCTTTGATAAGAACCTAAGGTTTCACACAAGAACTAAGAGGGACACTATCTTCACAGTGTCTAATCTGAATATTTCATCAAAACTGCCAACAAAGTGTTTAAGAAGTCTATTTATAACTCCTACTAGTAACCCTAAATGAGGCCCAAGACCTAATAACTAATCTAATAATTAAAAGACTTAAAAATAATAATAAAAAAGGTAGCAGCCCATTACAAGTCCAAAAATAGGCCCAAAAATATAATTAAAAAAAATAAATCTTATTCTAAAAGTTGGTTAAAATAAATAATCTTCACTTCTTCTTCTCTTTCCTCCATGAAAGAATTTAGTCTCTTGCAAAGCTCTTGAAATCTCTTACTCCTTGCTTTAGCTCTAGTGATTGGTTCATCCATGTTGAGCCCATCCAAACCAAACTCTTCCTCTTTGGATATCAGAATGTACCATGGTGATTGAAATCTCTCAAGGAACAACACTCGACCTTATTTAATGTATATGGGTTTGTGTTTACACTCAAGCACCACATGTAACTAGCAAATCCAAATTTTGACAAGATTCTAATCCATTCAACTTGTAATACACATGCATCAAAAGATCAAAAGGACTTTTATTGGCTTGTAACGTATGGCTTAGGTAAGGGTGGATATGAGAAGGATATTTAGGCTAAAGCTAAGGGAAAAAAGGGCCAATGAGGAGTAACTCAACAAGTGAAAAGAGGGTTAGAAACAAAGAAACAAAGTGGATAACAAAAAAATTAAAATAACAAGAACTTACAAGAATGAAATATGAACCACAACACATTTTTTTCTTTCATTAATTTTTTTTTGTTCTTCTCTTTGTTTGTACCATTTTTTTCTTTTTGAACTTTTGTTTTTTATACTTCCATTTTTTCTTTCTTTTATTTTTATTTTTTTCTTTCTTTTGTATTTTTTTTAACAAGTCACACGAAAATGAAATGACGAAAACAAAGGAAATTTCATAAAATAAAGTACAACTCCTCTACACTTGAAATGCACATTGTCCTCAATGTGAGCATGTAATGAAATGCAAATAAAGAGACAACATATAAAAGAGAAGGGAAAGGAAACTCCTCAAGTGCCATTCAAGGCACTTCATAACATAAAATTGGCAAGACCAAAGAGAGGTCCGCCACAAATTCCTCCACTTGGGGGCTCTCATGAAAAAACTTGAGTTGGTAACCGTTCACTTTGAAGACTTTTCTAGTAACTTCATTTTTAATCTCATTTGTACCATGGGAAAAAACATTAGTAATAACAAAAGGACTACCCCATCTAGATCGAAGTTTACTGGAAGATGGCATGCCTTACCGAAAACCACCCTATAGGGAGACATCCCCAAAGGTGTTCGGTAAGCGGTCTTGTGGGCCCATAGAGCATCCTCAAGTAGCTTGCTCCAATCCTTCATGTTGGGTTGCACTACCTTCTGCAACACTTGCTTGATCTCTCTATTAAAAACCTTTGCTTGCCCATTAGTTTGGGGATGATATGCTAAAGCAACTGTATGCACAACCCCATAATTTTGGAGCAAGAATTCTAATGACCCGTTACAGAGTGGCTCCCCTGGTCACTGATAATGGCTCTAGGCACACCAAACCTGCAAAAAATGTTGGATCTCACAAAATCTACAACAACTTTAGAATCATTAGTTCCAGTGGCCTTATCTTCAATCCACTTTGAAGCATAATCAACAACAAGTAAGATATATGAAAAACCACGAGAAATAGGAAAAGGACCCATAAAATCAATACCCCAAGCATAAAAAATCTCACAAAAAGTAATGGGTTATTGGGGCATCTCATGCCTATGTGTAATGGTCCTTTATGCTCTTTGACACTGCTCACAGGTGGTGGAAAAATGATGAATATCTCTAAAAATGGTGGACCAATAGAACCCACCATCTAAGATCCTCCTAGCGGTTCATTGAGGACCAAAATGACTATCGGTAGGTGTGCCATGACAAAACTGTAGAATAGACTGAATCTCATGATCGGGCACACACCTGCGGATCACTTGGTCACTACCAAACCTCCACAAATAAGGATCATCCCACACATAGTATTTGGCATCACTCTTAAGTTTATCAATACCTAGATGCATGCAGTGGGACAACAGATGCAACAATGAAATTCACAATGTCAGCAAACCAATGTGTGACATGTGATGAATGCAACTACATCAAATGATCATCAAGGAAGTTATCCCTAATAGGGAGGGAATCAACAAGTCCCTCAATCCTGCTCAAATGATCAGCCACCATGTTTTCTGCACCACTCCTGTCTTTGATCTCAATATCAAACTCCTAAAGAAGAAGCATCTACCTAATCAATATGGGTTAAGCATCAGGCTTCTTCGATAGGTACCTTAAGGCTGCATGGTCAATACAGACAATAATATGGGAGCAAAGCAAATAAGATCTAAATTTATCTAATGCAAAAAAAAAAATAGCTAAAAGATCCTTTTCAGTGGTGGTGTAGTTGACTTGGGTTGCATCCAGAGTGCGTGAGGCGTAAGCAATGACATGTGATAGTCTATAAACTCTTTGCGAAAAAATAGCCCCAAGATCATACTTGGAAGCATCGCATATGAGCTCAAATGGAAGCTCCCAATCCGATGGCTGCATGATGGGAAAAGTGGCAAGCCTTCTCCTCTGCCCCTCTAATGCCTCTCTATAAGGTTGGTCAAGCACATAATCTACGTCCTTTTGAAGAAACTTGGACAATGGCAGGGCAATCTTGTTGAGATCTTGGATAAATCTCCTATAAAAACTTGCATGTTCAAGAAAAGAACATACTTTCCGCATAGAAGTAGGGTAAGGAAGATAAGTAATAACATCGATCTTGACCTTATCGACCTCAATACCTCTACTAGAGACCAAATTCCCTAAGACTATACCTTCATGGACCATAAAATGACATTTTTCAAAGTTAAGAACAAGGTTAGTCTCAATGCATCGGTCAAGAACTCTAGAGAGGCTATCCAAACATGCATCAAAGGAAGAACCATAAATAGTGAAATCATCCATAAACACATCCTTGCAACTCTTTAATAAATCAGAAAAGATATTCACCATGCACCTTTGGAAGGTGCCAGGAGTGTTGCATAGGCCAAAAGGCATCCTGGTGTAGGCAAATGTGCAAATGGACAAGTGAATGTGGTCTTGTGTTGGTCCTCTGGTGCAATATGAATCTACATGTAACCTAAAAAACCATCAAGAAAGCAATAATATGATTTACCTACCAACCTCTCCAGAACCTGATCAATGAATGGGTGAGGGAAGTGATCCTTGCGAGTTGCCTGGTTTAGTCTCCTATAATCAATGCAAACTTGCCGACTATTGGCCACTTTAGTTAGGATCAACTCATTATACTAGTTCTTCATAATAGTGATGCTCGACTTCTTAGGGACCACTTGTACAGGTGAAACCCGAGTGCTATCTGAAATGGGATAAATGATCCCTGTAACTAATAGCTTCATCACCTCCTTCTTCACCGCATTAAGAATGGTGGGATTCAACTTCTTTTGTTGCTACCTTACAGGCCTGAAATCATCTTCCAAAAGTATCCGATGCATGCATATGGAAGGATTTATTCCAGGAAGGTCAACAAGTGTCCACCCAATGGCCTTTTTGCGGCCTTTCAAAACATGTAGCAACTTATCCTCATGCTCAAGTGAAAGGATGCTAGATATGATGACTGGGAGCTTTTGAGGATCATCTAAATATGCATACTTAAGGTGCTCAGGTAATGGTTTTAGATCCAAGGAAGGTGGTTGAATGGTGGAAGGCAAAGGAAGAAAAATAGGAAGATCAAAACCTGCTCCTACATCACAATCAGAGTGAATTACAAAAGAAATCTCTGCACAAATACTACATACAATAGCAGACTCATCAGAATCATCACAGGTACAATCAAAAGAACCAAGATTAAAGTCATAAAATTCAGAAAGTAAATTGATGTGTCATTATTTTCTCCTATTTCTTAACCCTTTTTGTCACCATTTTAATTACTGATTAGCCTTAATTGTCAAATTAATTATGCAGTTTATCATTTGGGCCTACTTGACTAATTTTGTGTTTTTAATTTAATTTCAGGAGAATTATAAGCAATTGGGCTTGAATCCAGAATTGGGCTTGGAATTGAAGAGAACAAACAATTTTATTTCATCTAGATTTTATTTCGTCCAGATTTTATTTCATCCAATCTTATCTTATCTTGTCCAGATTTTATTTTATTTTGTTTATGGGCTTTGACTTAAAATAGATTTGTAAGCTTTGGAGCTGAGGACCTATATAATAGCACCAGGGTTTTAGTTTAGTGAGGTTTTTTCGAAGAGGAGAATAATTCTAGGGTTTTAGAATTCCAGTTTTTACTGTTCACGTAGAATAAAATTTGTTTTCTACAATTTCGTTTCTGCTTCAATCTACAATTTCGTTTTCTACTGATTAATGGAAGACTAAGTCTCCAATGTTGTTTTCACTTGAGGATCAAGCACAACTCTCTTTGAGGTTTTGTTATTACTATTGAATTCTGATCAGTTTTTCCTCTTCACCAATTACTCTGTATTTGTTGCTATTAATCCATGCATGCTTAGTGCTTGATTAATTATCTCTGCGCTTAATTTACGTTCATACTTAATGATCAGTTTCGTTCATGATTAATTGGTGTATGTGTTGCTTAATCACATAATGACAGCTTTATGTTAATTTTCACTTAGTAATTTAATTTAGGGTTGGATTAAGTGGTTGAACTGATTAAGGATAAATTCTCGTAACCTAGGATAAGAGACTTGCTTGTGAATCAAGGGGAAACAACATGTTTTAATTCTGTTATTTTCTAATTAAAATTTGCTCGCTGTTTAAATTACAAAAACAAACAACCCCCCCTCCCCAATTTTTTACTGTTTTATTACTATCTGTTATGAACGTTTGGTTGACCATTGCTCATTGGGAGACGACCTAGGATCACTTCCTCGATCAAATTTGATTCGGGTACGACCTCGATCAAATTTGGCGCCGTTGCCGGGGAGCAGTGGACCAAAGGTTCATAATAGTGTTTAGTTGTTTTGTTTTGCTAGCGTTTTGTTTTGAATTTCAGTCGTGTCCCCTGTTTAGCGACTGATTCAGTTGGTTTTTTGCTGTGAACAGTGATTAACGACTGATTTTGCAATTTAATTAGCGATTTTTGTTTAATGGTTAGAGTTGTTATTTTTGGCTGATTTTTTGTGTGGTAGTTTCTTTTGATCCATATTTTGTGTGAAAAATACCAGGAGCACTTGGTGTGGTTGAATTTGAGAGAGACAAAAATTTTGGGAACTGGTTTTTAGCAAATTAAAACGGCCATAATTTTTGCTCCAAGTATCAGAATGACTATTATTATATATGCATTTGGGGTAGAAAAAAATTTCCCATATTGTGGTAACCGGCTAATTGGGGTCTCCCAAACTCAAAAAATCAGTTGTTTACTAAGTTTTTTTTTTCAAGCATTATTGTCCTATTTTTATAAACTTTGCTTAAGTAGTTTTCATAGTTAGACTTTGAATTTTTGTTTGAAATTTTTTGTGCTATCTTTTCATGATTTTAGGGTGTTGCTCACAAAATTTCAGCTCATTTGGATATTATTTGACTATTGTTGTAGTTTTAACCCTCCCATTTGATCCTGAAATAGACAGAACCTTTCATAGATTAGTTAGGCATAGTGTGCATCCTGGTCATTTTGTGCATTTTGAGCATCCTAATCATTTTGAGCATTCTGTTGCTGGTGATTCTGAATATTCAGATTTTGAGCATTCAACTACTAATTTTCATACTGAGAACATGGCTCAACCTCCACCTCGTGAGAGGACTCTTAGGGAGATGGCTGCACCTGATTTCACTTATGAAAGCTTATGCATTCAATATCCTGATGAGGGTGTTCCATATGTTCTCAAGACTGGACTAATACATTTGCTGCCCAAGTTTCATGGTCTTGCAGGTGAAGATCCTCATAAGTATCTTAAGGAGTTCCATATTGTTTGTTCCACCATGAAGCCCCCTGATGTCCAAGAAGATCATATGTTTCTAAAGACTTTTTCTCATTCTCTGGAGGGAGTGGCAAAAGATTGGCTATACTACCTTGCTCCCAGGTCCATTTTCAGCTGGGATGACCTTAAGAGGGTGTTCTTGGAGAAATTCTTCCTTGCATCTAGGACCACTGCCATCAGAAAAGACATTTCAGGCATCATGCAACTTAGTGGAGAGAGCTTGTATGAGTACTGGGAAAGATTCAAGAAATTGTGTGCAAGCTATCCTCACCACCAGATTTCTGAGCAACTCCTTCTTCAATATTTCTATGAGGGACTTAGCAACATGGAGAGGAGTATGATTGATGCTTCCAGTGGTGGAGCTATTGGTGATATGACCCTTGCTGAGGCTAGGAATTTGATTGAGAAGATGGCTTCCAACTCCCAACAATTCAGTGCAAGAAATGATGTTATTGTCCTTAGAGGAGTCCATGAGGTGGCCACGGATTCATCTTCATCTATTGAAAATAAAAAGCTTGAGGGAAAACTTGATGCCTTGGTCAACCTAGTAACTCAGCTTGCCATGAATAAGAAATCTGCACCTATTGCAAGAGTCTGTGGTTTATGTTCTTCTGCATATCACCATACAGATCTTTGTCCTTCTTTGCAGCAATCTGGAGTCAATGAGCAACCTGAAGCTTATGTTGCAAACATTTATAATAGACCTCCTCAGCAGCAAAACCAACAACAATAGAATAATTATGACCTTTCAAGCAACAGATACAATCCAGGTTGGAGGAATCATCCAAATCTAAGATGGACAAGTCCTCCACAACAACAACAGCATGTCCCTCCTTTCCAGAATGTTGCTAGTCCAAGCAAGCCATATGTTCCTCCTCCAATGCAGCAACAGCAGCAACAGTCACAACAAAGACAACAAGCAACTGAGGCTCCTCCTCAACCTTCCTTAGAAGAGTTAGTGAGGCAAATGACCATCCAGAATATGTAATTTCAGCAAGAGACAAGAGCCTCCATTCAGAGTCTGACAAATCAAATGGGGCAGATGGCTACTCAGTTAAACTAAGCTCAGTCCCAAAATTCTGACAAATTGCCTTCACAAACTGTGCAGAATCCGAAAAATGTGAGTGTCATCACCTTGAGGTCTGACAACCAAATTCAAGTGCCTCCACCAGTAGCAACACCTGCACCTGAACCTGTCAAGCTTCATTCTAAACCTGAAAAAGAAGATGAGATAGTTGTACAAAAGAAGAAGCTTCCTGATCAGGGAACTAACAAAAATTTTCATGTAGATGGACCTTCTTCTAGTAGCTCTGACTTGCAACAGCCTCCTATCCCTCTTCCATTTCCACATAGAGCAATTCCCAACAAAAAAATGGAAGAAGTGGAAAATGAGATCTTGGAGACCTTCAGGAAAGTAAAGGTGAACATACCTCTACTAGATGCCATCAAGCATATTCCAAGATATGCCAAGTTTCTAAAGGAGTTGTGCACCCACAAAAGGAAGCTCAAAGGCTATGAAAGGATTAGCATGGGCAGAAATGTGTCAGCATTGATAGGTAAATTTGTTCCTCATATTCCTGAGAAATGTAAGGACCCAGGTACTTTTTGTATACCTTGCATTATTGGGAACAATAAATTTGAGAATGTCATGCTAGATCTAGGAGTATCAGTTAGTGTCATGCCTCTGTCCATTTTCAATTCTTTATCTCTTGGACCTTTGCAATCTACAGATGTGGTGATTCATTTGGCAAATAAAAGTGTTGCTTACCCCGCAGGTTTCATAGAGGATGTGCTGGTTCGGGTTGGTGAACTTATTTTTCCTGTTGATTATTATGTTCTTAATATGGAAGAGGGATTTTCCCATGGTTCAGTTCCAATTATTTTAGGCAGGCCATTTATGAAAACAGCCCGAACCAAGATAGATGTTTATGATGGCATATTGTGTATGGAATTTGGTGATATTGTTGTTCATTTTAACATTCTTAATGCCATTAAACATCCATCTGAGGATCATTCTGTTTTTCATGCTGAGATAATTGATTAGATTGTTGATGATTATATGTTTGATTTTGATTCTGTTCTTCATGGTAGGAAACATCCATTTTTATCTGATCTGCATACTTGTCATTCCTTATGCATTGAATATGAATCTGAGTTTGAATTTGATCCTGTATCTGATTTTTATGCTGAGAGTGAATTTGAATTTGAGTCTGGTTCTGATTTTCTGGGTGTTGTACCTCTTGATGTTGATTTTTTAGAGTCAAAATGCACTAACCATGTTGCAAGAAGTACATATACTTCTGACTTGCTTTATGAGGTACAGGTTGAGGAACCTTCTTCTTCTTCTACCCTGGTTCCTCCCACTGTTCAGCCACCACCCACACCAGAGTTGAAGCCCTTACCAGCAACCCTCAAATATGCTTACTTAGAGGACAAGGAAAAATTTCAAGTGATCATCTCTGCCTCCCTTGATGCTGAGCAAAAGGAGAAGTTGTTGCTAGTGCTCAAGAAGCACAAGAAGGCCATTGGATGGACTTTAGCAGACATTCTTGGTATTAGCCCATCTACCTGCATGCATAGGATACTTTTAGAGGATGGAGCTAAGCTAGTGAGGTAGCCACAGCGGCGACTCAACCCCGTCATTCTAGATGTGGTGAAAAAGGAAGTGACCAAGCTCTTACAAGCTGGAATCATCTACCCCATTTCTGACAGCCAGTGGGTGAGTCCAGTCCAAGTGGTTCCTAAGAAGACAGGCCTCACAGCGATCAAGAATGAGAGGGATGAGCTTATCCCCACAAGAGTGCAGAACAGTTGGCAAGTCTGCATTGATTATAGGAGGCTGAACTAGGTAACCAAAAAAGATCATTTTCCCCTACCATTCATTGATCAAATGCTTGAGCGCTTGGCAGGTAAGTCTCATTACTGTTTTCTTGATGGTTTTTCTGGTTATTTACAAATTCATATTGCTCCTGAGGATCAAGAACAGACCACATTCACCTATCCCTTTGGCACTTTTGCCTATAGGAGGATGCCCTTTGGCCCATGCAACGCCCCTAGCACCTTCCAGCGGTGTATGCTTAGAATTTTCAGTGACTTTTTAGAGAGCTACATAGAGGTGTTTATGGATGATTTTACTGTTTATGGATCCTCTTTTAATACATGTTTAGATAGTCTGGATAGACTTAGTAGATGCATTGAAACTAACCTTGTGCTGAATTTTGAAAAATGTCACTTCATGGTAGAACAAGGTATAGTTTTAGGGCATATCATTTCCAGTAGGGGCATAGAGGTAGACTCTGCAAAAATAGATGTTATTTCACAATTGCCTTACCCCTCTTGCACGCGAGAGGTTCGTTCTTTTCTTGGTCATACAGGGTTTTATAGGCGCTTTATCAAGGATTTTAGCAAAGTAGCCCTTCCACTATCCAATCTGCTGTAAAAGGAGGTGGAGTTTGATTTTGATGACCAATGCAAAGAGGCTTTTGATTGCCTCAAGCGTACGGTGACTACCACCCCTATCATTCAGGCACCTGATTGGACAACCACATTTAAGCTAATGTGCGATGCATCCAATTACGCATTGGGGGCTGTCCTTGCTCAAAAGATTGATAAGCTGCCTCGGGTGATCTACTACGCTTCCAGAACTGTGGATGCTGCTCAAGAAAATTACACTACCACAGAGAAGAAGCTATTAGCGATAGTTTTTGTTCTTGAGAAATTTCGTTCATATTTACTTGGTACTCATGTTATTGTTTATACTGACCATGCAGCTCTGAAGTACCTATTGAAGAAGGCTGAATCAAAGCCTAGATTGATCAGGTGGATGCTTTGGCTCCAAGAGTTTGATTTGGAGATCCGTGATCGGAGTGGTGCACAAAACCTCGTGGCTGACCACCTGAGTAGGATTGAGCGTGCGTCTGAGAACTCACCCATTCAGGATGATTTTTCATATAACCATTTGTACATTCTGTATAGAATTTGTGATTCCTTCCCCACTCCCTGGTTTGTTAATATTATGAATTATTTGGTTGCTTCTGTTTTTCCTCCCTTAGCATCTAAAGCTCAAAATGATAAAGTTAAGAGCAATGCTAAGCATTATATTTGGGATGACCCCTATTTGTGGAAGTTGTGCAGTGACTAGGTTCTTAGGAGATGCATTCCAGACCATGAGATTGACTCAGTCCTACAATTCTGTCATTCTGTCGCACCAGGTGGCCATCTTGGCATACAGAGGACATCTCACAAGGTGCTTGACTACGGTTTCTATTGGCCCACCATCTTCAAGGATGCGTGGAGAATCTGTAGCACTTGTCAGCCTTGTCAGAGAGCAGGCGGCTCACTTTCATGGAGATAGCAAATGCCTCAACAACCCATGTTATTCTATGAGGTGTTTGATGTCTGGGGTATAGATTTTATAGGGCCTTTCCCTGTCTCTTTTGGTTTTGTTTATATTCTCCTTGCTGTTGATTACGTTTCAAAATGGGTGGAAGCCAAACCCACCAGAACTAACGATGCTAAGGTTGTGGTGGATTTTGTTAGATCTAATTTGTTTTGCAGGTTTGGAGTCCCTAGAGCCATCGTTAGTGATCAAGGCACCCATTTTTGTGGTCAAAGTGGATTGGTCCTTTTGTGGTGACTAATGTTTTTTCCTTATGGTACACTTGAGATCAAAAGTGAATCCGTAGATAAAAGCTTCAAGGTCAATGGACACCGGCTGAAACCATTCCTCACAAATCCCTTCTTAGTGAATGTAGTGGTGGAGGAGATGATGTAAGCTCCATTGGAGCTTGTAGGCCTAGGATCTTCTTCATCAATGGATTCCTTTGCTTCTTGGAAGATGAATGGCAGTGGAATGGAGAAGGAAGAGAGAGAGGAGATGCCACTTCAAGGAGAAGATGAGTCTAGAAGAAGCTCACCACCATAGGAGGTCATGGATAAGAGCTTGGAGGAAGAAGGAGATGAATGAAGGGAGAGGAAGAGAAGAGCCCGAAATTTTGTGCTCTAAAAGAGCTCTGAAATTGGAAGTTTAATATTCAAATGATCAAATTTCAAAAAAATGCACTTAATACAAGGGCTGAAAAATCCTACATTCACTTAATGAATGTGAAATTACAAAACTACCCCTAATACAAAAACTAGTCTAGGTGCCCTTAATACAAGGGCTGAAAAATCCTACATTTCTAGGGTACCTTACCTATATTATGGAGCCCTAAATACAAGGCCAAAAAATAATGAAACCTTAATCTAATATGTACAAAGATAAGCGGGCTCATACTTAGCCCATGGGCCCGAAATCTACCCTAAGGCTCATGAGAACCCTAAGGTCTTCTCTTGCATCTTTGGCCCAATCTTCTTAGAGCCTTCTATCCAATGCCCTTATGGAGTAGGATTGCATCATTCCTTCCCCCTTGAAAAGGATTTGACCTCAAATCACGAGGTTCTTGAAACTCTTGGCTTTTTTCCTCAACACCTGTAAAAAGAACAAAAACATATGTATTAGTATGGGTGGGTAAGCGGGCCGGTCCGCCCCGCATAAGGCCCGTCCGCATAAGTTTGCATTGGTAGCGGACCGGGCCAGTCCACCCCGCTTCTTACACGGACCTAATAAATTGGTCTGCCCCCGCCCCGTGGACCCCGTGGGTTAATCAGGCCAGTCCGCGGGCCTAATTTAAAAAAAATTTAAATTTTAATAAAAGTATAATACAATCAAATTAAGTTCAATACAGATGTAAATAAAATCTCAATAATTAATCAATTACATCAATAAAATAAATAATGTATTAACAAAAGAAAATCCAAACAATAAATCTAAAATATGAAATTTAAACATCTGCAACAACAAATGATTCCTTATTTGAAGTAGTTTGAGTCTTCTCTATCTTCACATTTAAGAGTACAACAAAATTAGTCCCAACAAAAATAGGATAAAAATAAATTCTAGATAGAGAAGAGATGTACTTTGCGTGGTGGCGCGGTGGTGGGTCGAGGCTGTGCCGCTATGGTGTGTCGCGTGAGTGTGAGTCGCGTTTTGTTTTCCTTGTAAGGGAAAGAGTCGTATGACTTGCGCGCGTGCGTGACTGCGTGGTGGAGAAAAATCGTGAGGAGAAAAAGTGTTCTTAGCCTGCTACAATGATAAATGCTAGAGCTATCTTTTATAATAAAAATATATTGAAATATCTTTAAAAATATTTATTTAACAATTATTTTTAGCTTAAATGATAAGAATTGATATTTTTATTATTTATGGCTTGCAGATATGAAAAGGATATATTAAAAGAAAAAAAGATCAAGAAAATATCAAAAAGGAAGATTTTTAGTATGTTATCACTTATCTTTTTTATCTTAATCTTTTATTTCTGTTATTTTTTATTTTTCTTATCTTATCCTTTTTTATCTTTATCATCTGTTAATTTAAGTCTTTTATTTTTATCTTTAAATCTTTATCTTATCTAATATATTTCTTTATTTATTATTTTAAAAGAAAAATTTAAAGTAAAAAAGAGAAAATCAAACCTAATATAACTGGGTCAGGGTCACACAAATCAAACCTAATGCGGGTTGCGGGCAACCCGCGGACCCCACGAGCCAAACCCGCATCGTCCGCGGGTTAAGCGTGGCGGGCCCAAAAATATGACATAACCATGGACCGTTTAAAAAATTGGTCTGTAACCCGCGCGGATCGCAAGTCCCGTGGACCAATCCATGGACCTGGACCCGTTTACACACCCCTATGTATTAGTGGTGTTTGGTATGTTGAAGTAAGGTAAGGTCTGAAAACCTATTTCCTGGGCATCTTCCCATGAAGGAACATGATTCCTCACCAACTCAATGAGTGGTGCTACAAGTATAGAAAAAATATAGGACAAACCTTTTGTAAAAGTTTGTTAAGTCATGGAAGCCCCAAATTTTTCTTATACTTGGTGGAGTGGGCCACTCGGGAATGACCTTTATTCTCTTAGGGTTCATGGGAACCCCTTGATCACTATTTAAAAAATTAAGAAAAGTAATACAATAAAACATACCTTTTTTTGTATTTTCATGTTGATTATTCCTACCAAAAAGTATGACAAACCTAAGGTGTCCCATATGAGTACCTAAGTTTGTATTGAAACTAAAAATAAGAACAAACCTACCTAATGAGTCCCTATGTACACAAATCATGAAGATGTTGGATGCACGAGTGATTTTACAAAAGAGGGTTGCACCACTCAAAACATTCATCATACCACCTATTTTAGGGATTTGGTGCCTAATAATACCTATTTTGGGCACCAACAAAGTACAAGGATTTAAGCTCTTGCGAATCAAACCCTCATCCAACAACTCCTTTACTTGAGAAATAAACTCAAGCCCAAGAGGTGTGGCAATGCTAACAAGTGTCTTTTTACAAAGGATAAAATGTGGAGGTTGTCTAAGAGGGGAAATTTCTTTAATATTTATCTTTATTTCAAAATGTCTTTCCCATTTAGCTAAGCTCTTGGAGGAGACACTTACGTCCTTACACTCCTCCTTAAACATTAAAGGTTGTCTTTCTTCTTGGGGGTAGATTTCTTCACTAGATTCTTCCCCTTTTGCTTCTTCACTTTCACTAGAGGAAGGTGAAGTAGTAGCCTCATCTTGGCTACTATAAATGTCTTGGCTCCTCATAATCGTGATTTTCTTGGTGGGACATTGAGAAGTAATGTGTCCTCTTCCAAGACATTTAAAGCACTTTATAGAGCTAGTCTTTTCTTGCATACTAGCCTTAGGGGGTTGTTTTTCTATTGTCTTCCCCTTATCATCATTGGACTTAGAAGGTGTTGCCCCTAAGATGCCTAGACCTTGGTCTTTCTTTGGATAAGAATGAGAGCCATAAGATTTTAAAGTAGACTTTCTTTTAAGTTTTTGCTCTACCCTTATTTCCCAATCTAAGTAAGCCTCTACATTGTCCTTCCCATGGAAATATGGGAGGTTAATGTTAGCCTCTTGAGGCTTTCTTTCATTTTCTCTCTTATGGGAGTGAGGTCTAAGATGTGACCTATGTCTTCCTTCATAATAGTCACGAAGTTCTTCACTTAGGCTCTTGCAAGAGTTATGACCACTATAGGAGGCATGTTTTTCTCTTTTCATTTCTTTTATTATTTTTATTTTTTCTTCCTCTCTTATTTTCTCTCTTTCATCTTGACTTATTTCTTCCAATCTTTTTTTCCTTTTTCTTTTCTCTATTGTTTTTCTTTCCACAACTTAATGGATCTCAACTCATCTAATATCTTATACAAAGGGTCCTTAGGAGTAGAACCCTCACCATTAACACTAGATGAAGAATGAAGACTCATGTTGGTTCCTAAGTTGTGGTTCTTTCTTGTTGGGGGTTTGAAAACAAAAGGTCAAAGAAAATATGGTTGAAACTAGCCAAAATGAACACTAAAAGAGGTGTGAAAGATAAGGTAAAAGGCAAGCTATCTAGGTGGTTTGACAATGGAAGGTAAAGGAAATAAGCTATGAAAGTAAGCTACAAATTAAAGTGCAAGAAATGCACACTAGGCAGATCCTAAGAGTGTTTGGATGACCTCATTTAAGGTTCCCAACAAAACACTCAATTTCCTAAGGGAAAATTGCCTAAAATTATTACACACAAATCGAAGTAGGGTGACCTATTGGAGGCTCCCAACTTACTTCCAATGAAAGGCCTTTTTGTTACAAAATTTGAAAGCAAAGCAAATTGCCAATTACAAAATTACAAAAAAAAAAGTCCTCAATTGTGGTGGCTATTCTCTCTTTGGTGTTTCACTCAATTTGGAGTGCTTCTTAGTCCAATAGCTCTTAAGGTGGTTGGCCCCTTGCTTCTTGACTCAAATTCTTCAAGGGATGGCACCAATCCTCCTTTCCAATTCCCTATATGGCAACTCACAAACAAGGAAACAAAGAGACAAACAATAACCAAAGACCCAAAAAATGAAATGAAATCTAAACCAATAGAGTTTTAACAAGACAAATTTTCAGGGATATTTTCAACAATTAAAGCAATGAAAAGCACATAAAAGCAAGCTAGGACTCAAAGAGAAACTTAGAATGGCTCTAGAGTAGAGTAGAAAAACTAAAAAAAAAGACTCAAGAAACCTCTAGTTTTGGCACTTGTTTTCACAATAATTTTAAATTGAAATTTCAGAACTAGGATTGGTATAAAATAGGCACCAATTATAGAACAAATTTTGAGCCAAAACAACAAGCACACTTCCCTTTCACTTTTTTTTCTTGGACACTGATTTTTCAGCCAAGTTGTGTGATTTTTCTTATTTTTTTCTTCAATCCAAATCGCTTGGTTCTTTTTTAATAATTTTGTTCCAGATTTCTAGAAAATTCAGTAAAACTTTCAGCTCAAAACACGCATTGACCAATTCCCAGTAATTTATACAAGTTCGTATGTTCAAGCTGCCAGCACCAGCGATTTCAACCTAGAAATCAAAAGTAGTGTTTATGTTGTTTAAGGCTTGGATAGTTACAATTCATGTTTGCTTATGCTCAATTATCTTGAATAACACAATTCAAGAGAGCTTAAGACTTATTTTGATTCACAAATCCAGCCACAATTCAGCACCACAACTCAACTTCATCATAGGCATCATGTAGGAAACTTAGAAAACAAAAAAAAAGTTCAACAACAAGACTACTTCTAGGAATTGATTTAGAACATGTTATGAACTAAATAACATGCATGAATTAGACTCAAAATTCAAAAGATAGGCTAAGAATGACAAGAATACATGAAAAAATGTATCTAGAATTCAATCAACAAAACAAAAATTCAACATAAACTTAGAACATAATGTGACAATTACTATGACTAAACATGACTCTAAGACAACATGGATTAAGTGATTTACACTTAGATTTTTTTGTTTTTTTTTCAATCAATATTTTGGAAGAAAATTTAGATCTAAGGTTCAGCACAATAATATTATGAATGAAAAATGATAGAACCTAAAATCAACACAAAAACATGATTCAAGAGTAGATCTACAAAATTTGAACCATAGAAATGCAAGAACAAGTGTAGATCTAAGATTTAATCGGTTTTTTTTTTTTTGAATCTACTCTAAACAGCACCAAACCACAAGAAAATGGAGGATATACGTGGAGAATAAGATGAAGAAAAAGGAATTAAAGAGAATTCACCGAACAAAAAGATAAAGGAAGCAAAAGAACATCACCTAGATGAAGATGCTCTTGATACCACATGATGTAAGCTCCATTGGAGCTTGTAGACCTAGGATCTTCTTCATCAATGGATTCCTTTGCTTCTTGGAAGATGAATGGCAGCGAAATGGAGAAGGAAGAGAGAGAGGAGACGCTACTTCAAGGAGAATATGAGTCTAGAAGAAGCTCACCACCATAGGAGGCCATGGATAAGAGCTTGGAGGAAGAAGGAGATGAATGAAGGGGAAGAGAAGAGCACGAAATTTTGTGCTCTAAAAGAGCTCTGAAATCTGAAGTTTAATATTCAAAGGACAAGGTATAGTTTTAGGTCATATCATTTCCAGTAGGGGCATAGAGGTAGACCCTGCAAATATAGATGTTATTTCACAATTGCCTTACCTCTCTTGCGTGCGAGAGGTTCGTTCTTTTATTGGTCATGCAGGGTTTTATAGGCGCTTTATCAAGGATTTTAGCAAAGTAGCCCTTCCACTATCCAATCTGCTGCAAAAGGAGGTGGAGTTTGATTTTGATGACCAATGCAAAGAGGCTTTTGATTGCCTCAAGCGTGTGGTGACTACCACCCCTATCATTCAGGCACCTGATTGGACAGCCCCATTTGAGCTAATGTGCGATGCATCCAATTACGCATTGGGGGTTGTCCTTGCTCAAAAGATTGATAAGCTTCCTCGGGTGATCTACTACGCTTCCAGAACTTTGGATGCTACTCAAGCAAATTACACTACCACAGAGCAGAAGCTATTAGCGATAGTTTTTGCTCTTGAGAAATTTCGTTCATATTTACTTGGTACTCATGTTATTGTTTATACTGACCATGCAGCTCTGAAGTACCTATTGAAGAAGGCTGAATCAAAGCCTAGATTGATCAGGTGGATGCTTTGGCTCCAAGAGTTTGATTTGGAGATCCGTGATCGGAGTGGTACACAGAACCTTGTGGCTGACCACCTGAGTAGGATTGAGCGTGCATCCGAGGACTCACCCATTCGGGATGATTTTCCGGATGACCATTTGTACATTCTGTATAGTATTTCTGATTCCTTCCCCACTCCCTGGTTTGCTAATATTGTGAATTATTTGGTTTCTTCTATTTTTCCTCCCTTAGCATCTAAAGCTCAATATAATAAAATTAAGAGCGATGCTAAGCATTATATTTGGGATTACCCCTATTTGTGGAAGTTGTGCAGTGACCAGGTTATTAGGAGATGCATTCCAGACCATGAGATTGACTCAGTCCTGCAATTCTGTCATTCTTTCGCACCAGGTGGCCATCTTGGCATACAGAGGACAACTCACAAGGTGCTTGACTACGGTTTCTATTGGCCCACCATCTTCAAGGATGCGTGGAGAATCTGTAGCACTTGTGAGCCTTGTCAAAGAGCAGGCGGCTCATTTTCATGGAGACAGCAAATGCCTCAACAACCCATGTTATTCTATGAGGTGTTTGATGTCTGGGGTATAGATTTTATGGGGCCTTTCCTTGTCTCTTTTGGTTTTGTTTATATTCTCCTTGCTGTTGATTATGTTTCAAAATGGGTGGAAGCCAAACCCACCAGAACTAACGATGCTAAGGTTGTTGTGGATTTTGTTAGATCTAATCTGTTTTGCATGTTTGGAGTCCCTAGAGCCATTGTTAGTGATCAAGGCACCCATTTTTGTAACAGATCCATGTATACCTTGCTCAAAAAGTATGGGGTCGTGCACAGAATGTCCACACCTTACCACCCCTAAACTAATGGGCAGGCTGAGATTTCAAACAGGGAGATGAAAAGGATCTTAGAGAAGATTGTGCAACCGAACAGAAAGGATTGGAGCACTAGGTTGGATGATGCTCTTTGGGCACATAGGACTGCCTACAAAGCACCCATAGGAATGTCTCCTTATCGGGTTGTGTTTGGCAAGGCATGCCATCTTCCTGTAGAGATAGAGCACAAATCCTACTGGGCTGTAAAGACCTACAACTTCTCCATTGATCAGGATGGAGAGGAAAGGAAGTTGCAACTAAGTGAGCTAGATGAGATCCGTTTAGAAGCCAATGAGAAATTCAAATTCTATAAGGAGAAGACCAAGAAGTTCCATGACAGCTTGATAGCTAAGAAAGACTTCGTGGTTGGACAGAAAGTTTAATTGTATAACTCTAGGCTCAAACTCATGAGTGGTAAGTTGAGGTCAAAGTGGATTGGTCCTTTTGTGGTGACTAATGTTTTTTCCTTATGGTACACTTGAGATCAAAAGTGAATCCGCAGATAAAAGCTTCAAGGTCAATGGACACCGGCTGAAACCATTCCTCACAAATCCCTCCTTAGTGGATGTAGTGGTGGAGGAGATGATGTAAGCTCCATTGGAGCTTGTAGGCCTAGGATCTTCTTCATCAATGGATTCCTTTGCTTCTTGGAAGATGAATGGCAGCGAAATGGAGAAGGAAGAGAGAGAGGAGATGCCACTTCAAGGAGAAGATGAGTCTAGAAGAAGCTCACCCTATAGGAGGCCATGGATAAGAGCTTGGAGGAAGAAGGAGATGAATGAAGGGAGAGGAAGAGAAGAGCCCGAAATTTTGTGCTCTAAAAGAGCTCTGAAATCGGAAGTTTAATATTCAAATGATCAAAGTTCAAAAAAAATGCACACACATGACCTCTATTTATAGCCTAAGTGTCACACAAAATTGGAGGGAAATTTGAATTTCTATTCAAATTTCACTTGGATTTGAAATTGAATTTGTGGAGCCAAGATTTCAATAATTATGATTAGTGAATTTTAGTTATGGTTCAGCCCACTAATCCAAGATCAAGTCCAAGATTCTCCACTAAGTGTGCTTAGGTGTCATGAGGCATGTAAAGCATGAAGGACATGCACAAAGTGTGACTATATGATGTGGCAATGGGGTGTAGCAAGCAAATGCTCACCTCCCCCTCTAAAATTTAATTGGATTGGGTTTCTCCCAATTCAATTAAATTTATTTTCCAACACACACATCAAATATTCACTTAATGTATGTGAAATTACAAAACTACCCCTAATACATAAACTAGTCTAGGTGCCCTTAATACAAGGGCTGAAAAATCCTACATTTCTAGGGTACCTTACCCATATTATGGAGCCCTAAATACAAGGCCAAAAAATAATGAAACCTTAATCTAATATGTACAAAGATAAGCGGGCTCATACTTAGCCCATGGGCCCGAAATCTACCCTAAGGCTCATGAGAACCCTAAGGTCTTCTCTTGCATCTCTGACCCAATCTTCTTAGAGCCTTCTATCCAATGCCCTTACGGAGTAGGATTGCATCAGGAGACCTCCTTACTTCACCTTACTTCTCTTCTGCCATGACTTAGGGAGTTTTCTTTTTCTGTCTCCTTCTTTACTTTTATTGCACTTGTCCAATTTTATTGATTGTTTTGATTGCTCTTGATCTTGTGATTATGCTACATTGAGGACAATGTGTTGTTTAAGTGTTGGGGGGAGATTGTTCTTTAATTTTATTGATTTTGTTGGGTTTTCTAGTTTAATTTTTTTAGGTTTTCTAGGTTAATTCTGTTATTTTGGTTTTATGTTTTATGTACAACATTGCATGTTTCTCTTTGAATTATAGGTTATGTACAAGTAATGGGTAATTGTTTTTTAAATAGGAGTTTCTTGGCATTTTGTGAATTGAAATCCTTGTTTTTCTCTGCATGTCAAGTTAGTTTTGAAAGTTCGAATTGGAAGTGATAGATTTACCCTTGGTGAGAATTTGAGCCATCATCATCTATTTTATTCGGTGTGTTTTGCCCCATTGATTGCTTGCACAATAGTCTTGGCTTGACTCTTGTTGATACTTCTTGTTTCACATGCATGTTGGGAGATGATTTAGGCATTTTTTTCTTATAAGCCTCTAGCCAAATGAGTCTACCTTGAATTAATTCCTTTGATAGCCCCTTTGAGCCTATGTTCCCTTTTCTTTGTTTTGAAGCTCATTACAAGCCTTAAGTGAAAAACCATGATCTCACCCTACCCTTAAGGAATTTTGGAGCTTTGGAATTGTTTTGGGAATAAGTGTGGGGGGGTACGTTTCATTGGAGATATGTTTTTGTTGGCCATGCTTGATGTATATACATATATTGTCTAATTGTGCTTTATTTTTCAATTTCTTTCAATTGCTACTATTCACGTTCAAAAAAAAAAGTTCAAAAAAAAAAACAGAAAAAGAATGAAGTTTAATACACGAGGTCTTGGTTTGAAGGCTTGGATTGGTTTGAGGACTTGGTTGACTTTGTTTTGGGTTTACTTTTTATGCTTAATTTTTAATTTTGGTTTTGGGGTTTACTACTTTTTCTTAGTTCTCACTTATTCCCCATTGCTCCTCTATTCCTTTGGGTTTTAGCTACTTATCCCATACTTTCATCTACCTTGTCCTTGGCCCCATTACAACCTTGAAAGACCTTTTGATCCTCATATGCATGTGTTTGTGGTGTGGTTTTCAATTTTAGAGTCTTGCCAAGTATATGTGGTTGCTCGCTGTTTAAATTACAAAAACAAACAACCCCCCTCAATTTGTTACTATTTTATTACTATCTGTTATGAACGTTTGGTTGACCATTGCTCGTTGGGAGACGACCTGGGATCACTTCCTAAATACTGCATTTTTAATGTTTATTTGATTCAGGTACGGCCTTGATCATAAATCTATACAAATATCTACACTATTTACTGCATCATTAATGGTATCTACAAAGAAAACAAAATTCTCATCTGTCGGATGTCTCATGGTCTCAAAAATGTTGAAATGCACAACATCATCACCAAACTCCATGGAAAGAGTCCCTGCATGTACATCAATTTTTGTCTTAGCTGTCATGAAAAATGGTCTCCCTATTATCAATGTGGACCCTTTGCTAGAGGACTCATTCTCCATATCCAAAATGTAAAAATTTGCTAGAGGACTCAATGTACACCAAGTTGTGCAAACAAACTCCACAAATCAGTTCACTTTTACGACATAAAATACACTAAATAATGCACACACTACTCTCTACACTACTAATCTGTTTACATTCTACTACTCCTCTATTTTTTTTTTTTACCACTACTCTGTTCTACTACTAACACTTATTCTATATAACAACATTAACAAGACTAATGCAATATGTCAAACAATTAGGGTGTCAAGAATGATAATGCAAAATGCACAAAATGCAGAACCTACTATATAATGTAGAACCACATGCAAAAATGAGTATTATTTTCTTTTTCCAATGGACAAATGCAAAACTACACTACTATACTAATGTCGGTTATGAGTGAATCAATGTTGGCACACAATGAATCATATCCCCGACAACAATGCCAATTTTGATAACGAATGTCAAATGTTCAAAAACAAATAAAACTAGGAAATTATGTAGCACAAGATTAACCTAAGCCGAACTTAAAAATATAATTCAATTTGGTTCCTATATTCATTCACTTATAAACAAAAAGGGGAAAATTTTATCGAACAGTTTGTAAGCAACTATAAAGCAATACGAAAACACACAAAAATAGAGATGAAGAAACAAAACAAAATAAGAACATAATACAAGTCAAGTTTAATAGCATCAATCCAATTCACCAAACCAATGCAAATCGAATTATCACAGTTACTACAAATGATAAATAGCCTTAGGTAGTTATTTTGTTGATGATAAAATGCATGCTATCACATGTATACAAGTTCTATTTTTCTGTTAATAAAATAACACATCTGCATTTTGTTCTCAATTTCTGTTTTCACAACAAATTCATCTTGTTCATTCATGACACATATTTAGGGTAACAATTGTTGGTTTGGTTTATGCAACATTGTTTGTTCAAAAGGGGTTGAAGAGACTTTGGTAACAATATAAAAAAGGTACATGAGAGTTTGCAAAGACTAACAATGATGGTAAGGGAGGGTTATGAATCGCCGACGGTAATATGATTGAACGAATGAAAGGAAGCAAAGGGGTAGAAGGACTCCTCCACGTGGGTGTTATTTTAATGGAGGTAGTCTTTTTTTCATTTTCCACATGTAATATTACTGGTTATTTAAAAATTACTTAACCATTTTTAAGGTAAAAAGACACAACCGTTGGATTTTAAGTGCTATATCTGGACGATTCCTATTAATTGTGACTTGGTGCCAAACTTTCCTAACTATGGCACGCTAGCTTAGAGAAATAATTGTTTTTTCAATAAAACATGATTAATTAACTAGTCAAATGTAATTAAAGGTGAACATTTAATGATGCTTAACCTGTGCAAACTTACACAAAAAACGCGTACAGTAAAATGACTAAATTCAATTATAGACAGAAGATTTTTTTTTTATTAAACTAGACATAGAAGTTAATACTCATAAATAGGAATATTTACTTTTGCTTCTACTATGAAGAACTTTGCCAACATGATAGCCACACACACAAAGGGAATGGAGAAAAGTTTACTTTATTGGATCTACACAGCATAGTCCCAAATGCTTTACAATCCTCTGTTGGACCAAGGTTTTAGGTGGTCAACAAAAAAATTGGGTGATGGTAAAGGAAGAATAGCATTTGTTAGTCATGATGAATTCTGGCATGTGCAACTCAAAAGAAAACCTAATCTTCTACCCTGGCTGGCTCTCATTTTCCATCAAGTAGGTGGGAAGAACCTGTTGAGATTGAAAGGCAAAGTATAGAATTCTTCATTTCTGTTATCTCCTCTAAATGTTCTAAACTTAACCCACCACGGCATCCCTCGATCTTTTTTTGACCTTTCGACCTCCAGAGTGTTGTCAAGTAACACTGCCACAATCAAACCTACTGTTGCCGGCGATGAGAATATAGTGTTCAAGAAAGCATTGAACTGCAATTACCAAAAAGTAGAATCAACAGCATTTAGACTAAATTACTAATTCAAGCAAATGAAAGTCAAATTAGAGAGGAAAAATGTTCTGTTAAAATCATTAACATTCCAATTTACATTAATTAGGAAAATGATTATAACAAATCACTACAAACGTAAAAGCTCATGGCTATTAAGGAACACTCACCCATCCAGCATTAGTATGAACAGGACCATGGTGTGAGCTGGTCCAATATTGATTTGAAAATTGAGGCACAGATATTCCAAGGAACAGTGTGAGCCCTGTGATAATAAGGTTTCTCATAGAGTTCATGTTTGTGAACTGAAGAAATGATATGCCAACTGCAGCTGATGAACATAGAAAAATATTAGTGAATGTGAATAGAGGAACTGGAACAACTTAACAATACAATCTCACCACGTACCAACAAGGCCAAAGAGAACACAGTATAATGCAGCAAATATTGGGAAGGGTATGGATGCAAACACAGCTCCAAACTTTCCTGCACATAACCGAAGTGAAACAAAGCAGAAGAGTTAATCAAAACTGTTCTCTTTTTTCTCATTGCATACTGTTAACATAAAAGGCCAAACAGCTTTGATTGATCAAGTGATTTGAAACTGGATTGCTTTTAGTGTAGTCAAAATTTGTGTTTGAAACATCAATACTGACCTAAAGTAGAGAAGAATATCATAAAACCAGCAGAAATTTGAACAACTCGGCGACTTCCAACTCGGGTTAGGCCAAGGAGTCCTACATTTTCCCTAGAATAACCAACAATAACGCTCATCATGCTACCATGGAAAGATATAAAGGTCGTATACAGGCAGCAACTTGGACAACAATTCACTTAAGGGAAACTTACACAGAAACAGTGGAACCTGTCCCTGTTCCATAGAGACCGTCAAGTAAGATACCAATCCCCTAAAAAAAAACAAAATACGCTCTTAGACACATATATAACTATTATTAGTATAAATATGAATGCTGATTAAGTCAAAGGATTGATATCTTAAGTCTTAACAGTATCTGATTTAATGAATAATGATCAAGTATAACCTTATGCATTTCCATTGTAGTAACTGCACTGTTTGAGCCAACAACAAAGTAAACTTACCTGCCAACCGATGCCTCGACTCAACACATAAGCAGGAGGTGGAGTGGCAATAGCCAAACGAGATGCGGCCTTATATGCACCAGTTGACTGCATGAGAAGTAAATGGTCAAGCCATTGTTGGAAATTCACCAAAATGGGGGAGGTGGGGGTGGAGTATTACTTCGCCTCTTTTAATCATGATTGGAGAAAAAGACTTTACCACAACTTAATCAAGTTTCAACATCAGAACACTATCATACTGTAGTTTTTATTTTGTCACACTGTAGTTACAAAAGCAATAAAAATAAGAGTAAATTGCACTCGCACTCCGTGAGCTTTTCTCAAATTACACATACAACAACGACAAAGCCTTATCTCATTAGGTGAGGTTGGCTACATGTATCACACAACGCCATTCAACACGGTTAAAAATCAAAGTTTCAAAAATATTATTCCTACACATAACACGAGTCTTTTTTCTATTCCTACAGTAACCTCCTTTATGTTTAAAAACGTTACACTAAGATCCCCTTATATGTTTGAAAACATTACACCGACACCCCTCATATGTTACACAAACACCCCCTACAAGGGATGTGATTGTATTGTAATGGTTAAAAAACAGGGGGTGTTTGTGTAATTACACAAAACCTCTAGGTGGTTAGCCTAATTTACTCTAAAAATACTATACAGGTGAATATAATAAAGTTCTGAAGATGAGCCAGAAGCAAATCCCAATGACAGTTGTCTTGCTAGACTAGTGATAAGTGTGGGAAGGGAACAAAATAAAAGAAAACTAGGAATGAAAATAGATACCTCCACCATTGATACAATAACCGCAGACATCATTGCAAATGAATGACCAGCAGAAAATGTTGGTGGACCCCATTGGAGAGGGTATGGGAACATGAACCTATTAGCATTAAGAAAAAGATAAATAAACCGAGACCTCACCAAAACTAATACATATCAGACGATGCAAAATTAGTATTTTGATGTTACCATGGGGCAGTAGATATCAGATTAGCTCTGTCCGTGCGACAACTGTTCTGTGTTATGGTGGGTTTATGCCGATAAGCTCCACTGGCAGTCAAAATGACAGAGTATATCCAAACAATTGTGACACAAATCAAAACTGGAAAACGTTCAAAGATAGGAATGTCTCTAAACGGTCTCACATGCTTTAGATACTGCAATTTACACCAAATTAGTTTGTCTCAAGGAAAAAAAATTAATAACTTGATAACACTACATTCTGGTTATACTAAATCACTTACTTGTGACAACCCAACAACCAACAACAACATTGGTATGCCAATTTCTACACAGTTCCCCAACTGAAACAAAAAGTAATAAATAAAATTATGTGAAATAGTATGGAAATATTGTTTCCATTGAGCAATAGTGAGCATGGTTAATCAAATGATTTTTCTGAAGAAAATTTTATCCACACTAGTATCAGTAGACGGATTATGCAATATTAAATATTCCAGAAAGACAATCAAGATTAAGACATCTTACCCCAAAAGAAAATGAAAAAAGAAACCCACTAGATGAAGCCCTCAATTTTGTAAGCTAAAAGCAGAATATCAAAACTTCAACATAGAAAATTTACTGTCATTTAAAATAGCTGACAACTTCAGGAGACAGATTTAAGACATGTTCCAGAATTTTATTTTTTTTGTCGTACAGAATAACCTTTCTTCTAGATGATATTGATAATATGATAGACATTCAAATGGCCATGTCATTAGATCTGAGATCATTCTGTGAATGTTTATGAGCATGACAAATAAAATAGATTGAGCCACACCTACCGCAGGAAATCCTCGTTGAATTAACCCTAATCCAACCAGTCCAACTACAGGTGCCATGCCAAGAGGACTGAAAAATCTGGAGAAATTCATATAGTAGTAAATGATTGAGCATTGTTTTGTTATTTTCAATTTTTAAACACGTTACAAGCAACTAGAATACCTTGAGAAAAGACCCCATACTTGACTGTAACCCAGGACTATCTGAATGCTTGAGGCTACGATTAGAGCTCCTTGTATAGCTCGCATTGTTTGTAAAAATCTCTGCAAACCAATCAGATTGCAAGATCTCTTTCAATACCCTACCAAATAAAAAAGTATTTTAAGTATATTTCTAAGAAAACTCAATTTTTTTTTATCGGCAAAAATATAAATTCATTATAAATAATAGAGAAAGCAGTATAAGTGGTACTGATTTACATACAGCCTAACAACAACAGGAGCAGAGCTGTGGTTAACTAATACAATATACAGAACAAGTATTAGGGAACCAAAGCTCTGGCTATAGACTAGGAACCACCCACACACAAGATCTGTAAATTTTATATACTATTCCCTAATACTACTAGACCAAGAATGAAATGGGATATCAAATCCTTTTTCCAGGTTTTTAAGCCAGGTCCAGCAGAAGAATAAGGCATCCTCCATCAATTTATGACCATTGAAACTTTCATTTAGGAATACAATCCTATTCCTATGATGCTAAATACACCAAGTGAGGGCGATCCACCAACTCTGCCATCTTTGACCCTTAAAACCATCAGAATTACAATAAGAAAGTTGAAGGAAATGGTTTTTCAGGATTTCTGAGAAAGCCCCCACAATATTTACCCACGACATCGACTCCCACCACAACGGCAAGATTTTAACACAGCTGAAAAATAAGTGAGATTCATCCTCCTCATGACTTCTGCAAAATGGGCAGCTAGCATCATTTATTTCCATGCCTCTTCTTAAATTATTCCTTGTAGGCAATCTATCCCGTATTAATCTCCAAGTAAAGATTGAGGCTTTACTTGAGATTTTTAATTTCCATATTGCTTTAAACACTTCATCCTGAGTCACAGATGACAAGACTCTATTGAGAAGTGTATAAGCATTTCCCATTGAATACTTCCCACTTGAATCCCCTCCCCAAGTCCAAGTGTCTTGTTGCTGCATTTGTACTTCCAAACCCTGTATATGTTAGAAATTTGGCTTTTCTGCCTTTTCTTCTCTCCATTCATCTCTATAAATAATACATAGCATTTATAACTACTTTAATGACAATTGATCCTAATTCCTGATTTGTACAACCTAAATTAGGAATCCTAAATATATCTAATTAATAAGCTGAATACTATTCCTAATTTATAATAGGAAATAAATATACATATAACAGAGCAGCTGATTTTTAGGAAGATAATAATGGTCCAGCGAATTCCTTTCCTAACATCCCCCCTCAAATTGATGCGGGTGATCAAGGAGCATCAATTTGTTATTGAGAAACTGATGCCGAGGACGAGGAACAGCCTTGGTAAATATATCTGCAAGCTGAAGTTGCGAGGTAATGTGGGGAAGAGAGACAATATGATTATCAAGAGCCTCACGAATGGAATGACAATCCACTTCGATATGTTTGGTGCGTTCATGGAAGACTGGATTGGCAGCAATCTGAGTGGCGCTAGTATTGTCAGCATAGAGAGGTGTAGCCTCGGTTTGAGGGAAACCAAGCTCAGCTAAAAGACCACTAAGCCAAATAATTTCAGAACAGGCTAGAGACATAGCACGATATTCAGACTCAGTGGAAGACTTAGAGACCCGGGCTTGCTTTTTGCTTTTCCAAGAAATAAGTGAAGAACCAAGAAACATGCACCAACCTGCCCAATCAGCATCACAATAACCACCAAATTAAGAGATGTCCCAGTAGGAAAGAATAGCTCCCTATGAGAAGTACCTTTCAAGTAATGAATGATACGTCGGACAGTAACTAGGTGAAGGTGGCAAGGAGTGTGCATAAATTGGGTAACCTGCTGGACTGCAAAGGAGATGTCAGGACGTGTAATAGTCAAATAATTAAGACTACCCACTAACTGACGATACAACAAAGGATTAGGTAGAATGTCACCCTCATCACGAAGAAATTTGACATTAACTTCGTGAGGAGTATCCACAGGAGCAGCAGATTGGAGACCAGCCAAAGAGATCAAATCGTTAGTATACTTGTGTTGATGAAGAAAGAGACATTTGGGATGAGAATTAACCTTAAGACCCAAAAAATAGTTAAGATTGCCTAGATCCATCATATGAAAAGAAGCTTGAAGTTGTCGTTTGAGGTGCTGTATTGACACATGATCAGAACCAGTAATGACCATATCATCAACATAAATAAGAAGAAGAACAATACCAGCTGTGGTGGTTTGAATAAATAAAGAAGAATCATATCGACTTTGAGTAAAAGAAAAGCCAAGGAGAGTAGTTCGAAAATTTTCAAACCATGCCCGTGGTGCCTGCCTTAGACCATATAAAGAACGTTTGAGCTTGCATACACCGACAAAAGAAGAAAACAAACCTTGTGGATGGGTCATATAAATATCTTCAGCTAGGTCACCATGAAGAAAGACATTCTTCACATCCATTTGATGGAGAGACCAGCCCTTGGAGGCAACAATAGATAGCACAGTTCTAATAGTAGTCATTTTGGCCACAAGTGCAAATGTCTCATCATAATCCACTCCATATTCCTGTTTGTTTCCCAAAGCAACCAATCGAGCCTTGTAACGATGAAAAGAACCATCAGAATTAAGTTTGATAGAATACACCCATTTACAGCCAAAGGGTTCATCATTAGGCGGGCATGGAACAATATCCCAAGTATAATTCTCCTGAAGTGCCTGCAACTCCTCTTGCATAGCTTTGACCCAACACACATCCTTAACAGCCTGTGAATAGCATGTAGGAATAGGAATGCTAGATAAAGTGGCAGTAAGAGAAGTAGGGGAGTAACCATACCTATCTAGTGGACGAGAAATACAGCTGGATCTACGAGGTGCTATTGGTGTACGTTCAGGTGACGGTTCAGAGTCGGGAAGGGGCGGGACAAGAGGGCGCCTAGTATATACATAGCCTGGTTTAAACCGTTATGTAACATGAGAAACCTTAGGAAAAGAAGGAAGAGTAGCAAAACCATTAGCATTAGGAGAAACAAATGGAAAGAAATCTTGATGATCAAAGAAAACCACATTCCGAGAGATACGAAAACGCTGGGCAACAACATCATAACACAAAAAACCCTTCTGAGTGGTACCATAACCCATAAATGCACATTGAACAGACTGAGCCCCAAGTTTGTGACGTTCCAAAGGTGGAAGGTGTACAAAACATACACAACCAAAAGGGTGAAGATCATCATATCTCGGTTGTATGTTATAAAGTCGAAAGAAAGGAGAATCAAGGCCAAGAACCTGGGAGGGAAGGCAATTGATCAAGTAGACAGCAGTGGTCAATGCCTCAACCCAAAAATGAGAAGGAACCGAAGCCTGAAGAAGTAATGCTTGTGTGACATCAAGCAAATGTCTATTCTTTCGCTCCGCAACGCCATTCTGTTGAGGTGTATATGGACATGAACGTTGAGAAATAATGCCTTGTTGCTGCAAGTACGTTTGAAACTCAGCAGAAATATATTTCCCACCAGAATCGGTGCGCAAAATCTTAATGCTGGTGTGGAATTGATTTGCAATGTAGGCCAAAAATGTCTTAAACATAGAGAAAACTTGATCTTTAGAACGGAGAAAATATATCCAAGTAAAGCGGCTATAATCATCAATAAATATCACAAAATACTTGTACTTGGCATGTGATAAGATAGGCGATATACCCCAAACATCACTGTGAATAATGTCGAAACATTTGTCAGCGCGATGAGCATTAGAAGGAAACGGGAGGATTTTGCTTTTAGCAAGTTTGCATACAGAACAGTTAAAGGATGAACCAGGAATGGTAATTTTATTGCTTAAGAATCTATTTTTCAGTAAATGAGACAAAACAACTGAATTTGGGTGACCCAACTTTTTGTGCCAATCCTCATACTTATTTGTGACACCAGTACAATTAAAAGACAAAAGTCTAGGTAGAGTAAACTGGAGTGGAAATAATATACCCACTTTAGGCCCCGTCGTGATCACCTTCCTCGACACCTAATCCTGCACAACACAACCAGCCCGAGAGAAATTAATATTGCAATTGTTATCCACCAATTGTCCAACCGAAATTAAATTCGAAACAAGTCCTAGAGAGACAAATACATGACGAAAGGAAGGAGTAATATCACCAACGGCAGTGATTGAAAGAGTATTACCATCAGCAATCTGAATGTTTTGAGTGCCATTATAAGTGCGAACATTTTTTAAATGTTCCGAGGTACCAATCATATGATTGGAGGCTCCAGAATCAACAAACCATGGTGAAGATATATCATTAGACTTACCCTGGATGCCTAAGGCAGATAATGCAGAAAGCACCATTTGTTGCACCTTCTCTAGAGTTAAGGCATCAGCATTGGTTGGGACAGAAGTGGGTGTCTTAGTCATAGAATTAGCTGCATGAAAAGGTTGCACCTGACGCCGTGGTGGTCTAGTGGGACAGTCCGTGATGATATGGCCACGCTGCTTACAATAGTTGCAAAACTTCTTGGTGCAATGGTGAGCAATATGACCAAATTGCTTGCACGAATAACATTAAACCTGTCGTGTATCACGACCTTTGCCTTTATCCTGGGCAGTATAGGCAACAGCAATAGCTATTGAAATAGAAGAGTCACGGGACAAAGCTGCTTGAGTGAGAAGACGCTGTTCTTCCTGAAGCAGTTCACCAACACATACATCCAGAGAAGGAAATGGGTGTCGATTTAAGAGAGCAGCACAGACAGCTTCAAATTCAGGTCTCAGCTTCATGAGGAATTGGTCCCGTTTAGTGACCTCATAAACCTCTTGAACAGTAGCCAAAGAAGTTTTCAGAACAGCAACATGAAGTATAGCAGAGTGTTCAGCCCATAAGTTCAGGAAACAAGAATAATATTCCTGAATAGAGAAATTAGCCTGACTGTAATTGGCTGTCCAATTCCAACTGAAAGCGTTTTGCGGAATGGTCTTGATTGAAAATGCTGTTGAGATAGTCCCACATGTCTTTGGCAGTAGAAAATGAACGCATGTTATTGACCATTAGAGGCTCAATGGACCCCAAAAGCCAAGAAATACTCTGGGCATCCAGCGTCTCCCAAGCAGCCAACTCAGCCATTGTCGTGGGTTTAGAGGAGGACCCATCGACATGTCCCCATATGCCTTTTCCTTTCACGAACATCTTGAACTGAAACTCCCAAGCAGCATAGTTCTTGCCGTTAAAGCGAACACAAAGATTCTCCATAGTCATGAAAAAAAAAAGCCAAGAGCTCGTGCCCAAAAATAAAAAGGGACAAGAACCAGGAACTGAAACACGAACCACGAACGAGAGAGTTACAAGAACGAACCAGAAGCACACGCAAACAAACGAGTGCCAGTGTCGTGCGTGCGGCCAAGCAAGGACCAAGACGAAGAACAAAAATAGAATCACGAATCAAGTGAGAACACAAAACTGGAAAGATTCACGTCGCTGTCAAGGAGACTCGTGATACCATGTTAGAAATTTGGTTTTTCTGCCTTTTCTTCTCTCCATTCATCTCTATAAATAATACAACATTTATAACTACTTTAATGACAATTGATCCCAATTCCTGATTTGTACAACCTAAATTAGGAATCCTAAATATATCTAATTAATAGGCTGAATATTATTCCTAATTTATAATAAGAAATAAATATACATATAACAGAGCAACTGATTTTTAGGAAGATAATAATGGTCCAGCGAATTCCTTTCCTAACAGTATATCCTCTATAAAACTTGCAGCTGCAGCTATTTCTCCTTCCATTAAAAACCTCCTCCATTGAAGTTGTGATTCCCAACCTGCGTTTGTTGTTTTCCCCATTCCCAACTAATACAATCTTGGATACTTCTCCTTCAGCAATACTCCATCCTCCTTCCAAGCATCTTCCCAAAACAGCACCTTTGAAACACTTCCTATTTTCCATTTTATGTTGCTGTTAAACCAGCTCCCTTCCTCCGGCAAATTGCAAATGAAGCTTAGGTCCCTCCACCAAATAGATTCTCTGTTGGATCTTCTAATCTCATCCAGATTCCGCCATCCTCCGTATTTTGAATTCAGAACTTGTGCCCACAGTTCACCTTGACAGTGAAACAAGTTCCAATGCCATTTCCCAAGTAAAACATAGTTAAACTTCCTCAAATCCCTGATACCTAGACCCCCTGCCTCCTTTGGCATACAAACTGTTCCCCAGCTCACCCAGGCGATCTTTTTCTGATTTGAGTTTCCTCCCCACAAGAACCACCTCTTTAGCTTTTCCAACCTGTCCCCCACCTTCATCGGCACCCTGAAAAAAGAGAAATAGAAATAGAAGTTGATTTCAAGCAACCTTCAATCCATCTAATCCATTTAGGACAAAAACCCATCCTCCTCATCATATACAATAGAAACTCCCAGCATACAAAGTCATACACCATTTCATAGTCAACTTTGAACACAAGACAACTTTTATTTTGTCTTTTTGCTTCATTGACCACTTTATTAGCTATAAGCACACTGTGCAACATATGTTTCCCTTCAACAAAAGCAGTTTGGCGTTCGTCAATGATGGTTGGCATGACCTTCTTCAATCTTCTAGCTAACACTTTGGCCACAATTTTATGCACACTGCCTATTAATGAAATAGGTCTATATTCATTTAAACTTTGGGGACCATGGACCTTAGGGATTAGTGCTATGAATGATGCATTACCCCCCTTCAGAAAAACTCCATTAACACGCAATTCATCCAAGAAGCGAAACAAATCTGATTTGATATCATCCAAAAACTCCTTAATAAATTTGAAATTTAATCCATCCGGTCCAAGACTCTTCTCGCTGTTACATTCCCACACTGCATCCCTCGCCTCATTTTCAACAAATCGAGCCACCACAAAATTATTGTGTTGCTGTCCAATGGATCTGAAATTTACCCCATCCAATTTCAGTCTCTCCCACTCAGATTTCTCAAATCTCCTCTTGAAGAAATTATGAGTTTCCTCTTTGACCCTACATGGCTCCACTATCTAGCAACCATTAACAAACACACCTTCAATTGCTTCTACGCCTCCAAGTTATAGTCATGTGGAAGAACCGGGAATTATCAAGCACCTTCCTTGATCCATCTAGTCCTTGCTTTTGCCACAAAATTGATGCATTTGAGTGTGCAGCTACCCACAAATCCTCCTGTAGTTGCCTTCTCAATTTTATTTCTTCAGCCGTCAATTGTCTATCATCACCTTCTACTGCCAACTTGTAAAGCTCCGACTCTAGTCTTTTTATTTTCTGTAGAATGTCACTGAACTAGGTTTTGTTCCATTCTTTCAACCTCTGTTTTAGTCTCTTAATTTTTTCTTTTAATACAACCCCCCCCCCCCAGCCACTTACATGGGTCGCTACCTAGCTATCACGAACCACCTTCCTAAATGATTTGTCCCCAAATCAACAGTCTAGAACCCAAAAAGGTTTCGGGCCCCAATCAACAAACGAAGATTTGAATAGAATTGGACAATGGTTAGAAAAGTTGCGGTCCATTATAAATTGTGTGCTTCCTTGCCATTTAGCAAACCATTCTGCAGATACAAGCACTCTATCTAATGTACTTTTGGCAGCCCCATTTGGTCTGTACCAAGTGAACTTTCTCCCCACTAGAGAGCATTTTTCAGATTGCAACTGCAGATTTGTTCAACGTTGGATCAGACTGATTTTTAGACAGTAGGTTCTACGCGCGTGATACTTCAAATTGTCCGGTTGGATCGGGAAAAAGATAACTGTAGAGAGAGATAAATGTTTCGCATTATGTGCTCTATATTTTGAAGTTTTATCTTCTTGTCTCTATATTTTGTAGCACGTTTTAGTGTACTTGTTGGAGGTTCTCTTGTATCTTCATTGATTATAGTGGAGTTATTTCTTTGGTCTGGACCCGTGGTTTTTACTCTGGCATTGAGTGGTTTTCCACATTCAAATTGTGTCTCTGTTTTTCCTTATTACTCTATTATAGAGCTTTGTTATTGTGCTGGCATATTTTCCCCATCACCCTCCCCTCGTCTTGCCGCCACTATCGTTGCAGTAAGTCGCTGGTATCCTTTTCCGGCATAGCTGAAACCGGGTGTCTCAATTATCCTCTCTCTGTTTCGCTCTCTCACTTGGTCACTCTTTCTCTCTCTACTGCTCTCTCTCTCATTCTCTCTCTTCTAAGAAAACTTAAATAGTCTTATAGCAGTTCCCTAAATTATTTTAGGTTGCCAATGTCATCTATCAAACATCTAGTTCCCATGTCAGCGGGAATTAAACTTTAAACCAGAAAATTTATTAAATATTAAATATTGAGACTAAAGTCAAGTTTAAAGTTTTGGGATTCACCTAGTACCATGACGCATAATACCATGGAACCCTACAAGTCTTCTACAACTTCATAATGTGCATTCGATGAAGTGCATAAATACTAACAAGTGATTTTCCCGTAGATCAATAATTAGCATATCTGCAACTAAAATCCTCCTATTTTCCTTTTAAATAATTATTGACTAAAGTTTGTCGAAAATATTAAATCCTGGCTTCTATGGCCTTTTTGTTTCCAAAAGTGCATTCAGAGAATTTCCATCATCCATTACATATCCAGAACTCATGGAGAGAGAGAGTACAGAAAAATTATTAGTGCATTGATGCTTCTTGATCAGTCGTTTAATGCTAAGAATCAAAAGGCCAATATTTAAATTTTATGTTCTTCAAAATGCACAAAAACGAAAAGAAGGAGCAGGAAGCTTACTTCATGAGGATCATTGATTCGTTGCAATGAGGAGTCACTAATAATATGAGCAATTGGAATTACATATGCAAATGAACCTCCAACTACAGCAGGAAGTCTTGTTCCAAAAAGTGCTTGGAGAAGTGTGTTAATGCCAGCTACAAAAAGTAGTGTCTGTATTACTTGTGCCTTGTCACCCTGTTTAAACAAGAAGCCAAAACACTAACAATTAAAATCAGCATCAAACTGAAAAGCAACAAGTGATTTCACATGAATTGACAGATCCGGCTAAAGAACACCCCTTCCAAAATATTAACATGAAAATAAAATTAAAACCTAGAAAACCAAATGTTGAACTAAGACACAATGGATTGGATGAATATTATAATGATCCTACTATCTAGATCAGAACAAATGCGTGTCTGAGTGGCTCTTTGAGAATGGAGGACTGAAGAAATAACACAAGGACAGAAATTCAACTTACAGAACTTCCTCCCATAGCTGGAACAAGCATTGAAGGGATCATCACACTTGTGCCAAGCATCAATATGTAATTTTGAAATGCTAATAGGATGGTTTCAGCTGCAATACAAGTCATTCACAATGAGGGAAGAAAAAAAGTAATAGATAATTGGTTTCTTAATGTCAAGACTAACAATAGATAACACCCCTAACATTAGATTTTAACTTTCAAAATATACCCTTTAAATCATGCAGAACATCAGATTGATAATTAGTTTCTTGAAATGAAGCAATATCACACACAATTCACAGCATTGTGATATTGCAAACTTCTAAAAAATTAAGGATTAGTTTTCAAAATCTAAAGTGGCACTACCGACTCACTTCTCAAGAACAACATATCATGAGCCTTAAGAGACACCAACTTGTTGGTGACATATATATTGATATCATATCATACATATTAACATTTTGAAATTTGAAGACTTTTTTTTAAATCTACTAATCTGTCTTTTGTGTTTATTCTCCTCACAGAACCATCATAAAACTCTAATCAAAGGACGAAAAGAAAGAAAAACATATATTTCATCCTCAACAAGAAAAACAAATAAATAAATAAAGTAGTTTGGTACGAGTGCACCGACTGTTTAAAAACCAGCTCGGAAATGGATCTCAATTCTATCATTTAGTGAATTAGCAAATAGCAGGAGACGGTCCTTAGAGGGAAAGACACAATTCTTTTGTAGTACAAATTCCCAGGACATTACTGCCCCAAAAGGTCGTGAACATTAAAATCATTAAATATTTTTCAATTTCATCATAACCGGAGTGACTAGATCCTTCAGTTCTTTAGACAAAGAACCCAGAACATAAACACAAAATAATAAAACAATTGAAATAAATAAGGGTGAATTATAAATTAATATAAGTGGGGCCATTACTTTTAAGACGTTGTTACTCGAGAAGTAGTAGAAAGTGCTCTAAAATGCAGGGTAAAATGGTAACTACCAGATAATGCATGATTACTAGCCTTATTTTGCTATTGTCATTACTTATTACTGTTTCATAGCTAAGGAAAAGTAGAAATGATAATGAAATGCAGGTCTATTAAAAAAACAGAACGTCAACGCAACTATTTTTTTTTTCAAATAAAAAAAAATGACCTCTTGAGAAAACAAACAGAAAGGAGAACAAGTTTTTTTTTTTTTCTTAAAAAAAAAACTAACAGAAAAGTGCAGAGTCCCGCTCTATCTCAACAGCAACAACAACAATATAAAAATTTGAACTTTAAGTCCACATTTTCAGGACCAATGTAACAGCCTAATCTCACTTGTTACAAAACGTGCAGTAACATATCACAGAAAACCCCAACAAGGAAACAGCTTTAATTCAAGTAAAGCAAAGAGCATTCTATTATTTCTTCAGTCCATTTGAGTTTGATATACTAAAAGGAAGCAACATGCTATTAGGAAACTGAAAAACCAAAACAATCGCCATGGTGTTCCAAAATAGAAAACTTAAAATAGCTAACATAAACAAGCACTTTTTTTTTTAATTAGAGGAGAGGATGGAAAAGCACATTAGAAACTAAAAATAAGAATAAAAAATGTAAAATGAGGAGTGAAAAAGTAAGTTTGGAAGAAGAGTGACAATCAGAGGCCTTTGTGTTGTGTTGTGCATGAGTGTAGATTATAGAAAGTGGAAAACGAACAAAGAAAGAAACTCAAATGAGAGAGAAAGAAGAATAAGGTACCCCATGGAGGATTGGAGTCTATGCAGTACTCAAGGTCCTGAAGCTGCTCCATAGGTTGATGAGTAATGTCAGCCATTGTCTTCAGGCAAAGAGAAGAGCTTCAACTTCAAGGAAGAAAGAAAGAAACGCAGATAAAAAGAAAACGAAAGGAAGGAAGGAGGAAGCAGAGAAGAAGAATTCAGAACAAAGTAAAGTGAAGTGCAGCTAGATATAAAGTGAACTACAAAAGCATTTAATTTTTACTTTAATGTAGTATATCAGAAAGAAAGTGATGTGCTTGTGTAACGCCTTTTTCTCTTCTGTCATTTTTATTATTATTAATTCAATTTGAAAGGGTGGTGATTTACAGAACTACCCCATCAACGAGAAGTGAGGTAGGCCCCACAAATTCAGAGCTGGGTCAATGGAGCAATGACGTTCTACTGTGGAAGTTATGTTGGTCTATCTGGCCTTGTCAATGACGTCCACCATTGTTGGTAACTAGTGTTCAAATTAACATGAAGCACACTAAAATTAAATTTTATAGTAAAATATCTTTTTTAGAGAACAGTAAAATATTTTAAATCACAGAAAAATTTATATTTTAAAGAAAACAGCGATATAATATAAAATTATGTTAATATTTAGTGTTTTAAATTTAAATTAATCGAGTTTTATTATGTAATTATTTTAAGAGTATATTTAATATTTAAGTAAATGATATTATATTTAATGTTTCCAATCCTTTTTTTATGTAAATGTTTCCAATCTTTAGCTTTCTGTGGCTAAAAAGTTAACGCATAATCACACAATGCTAGATTTAATTAAAATAAAAATATTTACTTTCTATTCATGAAATATTTTTAATTTTTTTATTTTTAAATAATTTTGTTTCTAATTTAATTCAAATTAATTAAATGATGAAAATAATAATGATCAAGATGCAAGATGCAATGTTGGGGTTATTTTTAGCTTTCTCTTTAAATTTATAGGAATAACTAAGATGATATAAAATGAAATTAAATTTTCAAATGATTTTTCTGTTTCAAAATAAAATTATATATTTTTTTAAAATCAATGATATAATATTATTTTAGTTAAATTGTAGTTTTGATTCCTTTAAAATTTCAAATCTATAATTTTGGTTTCTTTATTTTTAAATCAAAATATTTAGTTTTCTTATTTTTTAAAATAAAAAATTTTGATTTCTCCTTCAATTGACTATCCAAAATAAACATTAATTTTGATGTGATGTATTGGTGTTGATGTAACAACATTTGTATAAATTATTGATATTATATTTATGTAACAATGTGTTAAATAAAGTAAAAAATAAAAAAAATGTGACAAATGATAAATAAATTAAAAAATAAAAATAGTCTTAGTAAAAATTGAACTCGTGACTTTTTATCTAATGACAAAGAAATAAAACACTTACTTTTATTAGTTAATTTTATAAACATTATATTTATCATTAATCAATAGTTATTAATTTTTTACAAATTATAAATTTTTTAAAATTAAAATAAAATATTTAATATTTAAATATATTTAATCTTTAATTTTACATGTATTTATTTTTATTATAAAATTTTATTTTAATATAAATTAATAAATTATTATATATAAAATTTTGTTCTTTTTTTATTACTATTTAAAAAAATTACATAACCTAATATATAGATTATTTAAAAATTATTTTATTTTATTTATACAAATTAAATAAATTTAAGATAACATTTAAATAATCTAAAAAAATAAAAAATTTATTACTTCATATAATTAAAATAAAAATCGGTATTATTTGCATATAAAAATAAATTTAGATAATTTTTATAAATTACATAAATAATTTACATAATAATTTATGTAATTTTAGTGATTTATATAATGGGTATTAAAAACTTATTTACTAAATAATTTTTTATAGTTAAAACGAAAATATTAACATGTAATTTTCCTAAAAAATAAATATAAAAAGTTAATTAATTTATATAATTAGAATAAAAATATCTAAATTATTCAAAATAAAAATATAAAATGAAATTTAAAATATTTATATATAATTTTTTTTTAATTTATAAAATTGTATAATTTGAAAAAAATAATTATTGGTTAATGATACATACAATTTAGTTTTTATAAAGTGAACTAAACAAAATAAGTATCTTAGTGATTTATTATCTTATTTTTAAATAAAAAGTTATAAGTTCAACTCTTATAAGAATCCTTTTTTATTTTTCACTTTTTTTCCTTTATTTAAAATGATAGAGAGATGAAAATTATTATTTAGCCTATTATTTTTATTTTCAAATTTGTTTAACAATAAAGTTTTTGGTGCTTTTATTCATCTCAATCAAAATAGTATTCTCTCTATCTTTACTTACAAGATACTTTTAAAAATTTGTTTGTCTTTTTTTATAAGATTCTTTTCTAATTTTTAAATGCATTAATTTTATTTTTTTACATAATTTTATTTAATTTTTCTCTCCAAACATTAATGATAAATAATTAAGTGAATAGAGAAATAAGAAAAAGATAATTTTAAAATTATAGTATAATTAATTGACAAATTTAATGTGATTAATTAAATTAATTATTTTTTTAAGGACGTAAATTAATTCACATTGGGAGTATATTAACTTTGTACATGCTTAATGTGTATATTAGCTTGTATCCATGGAACACACTTCCTAATAGCAGTTACTATGAATAACTAATTCATAACTATTGATTGGAGTATGTTGATACCTAAAAAGTTTGTCATTGGAAACAAGGCAACCAGTCGATTCGATACGGCCAAGGTGGACTAGTTGACCATGACAGTTGATGTGGCTGATTTGGGGTAATTTAGTAAAATTCATGGAGTTATTAGGAATTGAACGTGGACTTTATTGGCAGACATGGAGAGCAGTTTGGAGGCAAGGAAGTGGTTAGCAAAATGTTAGTCATGATCTCCTAAGTTTTAGGAATTTGTAGTTTGTACTACGATTCATGTAACCATTAAAAGAAGAATATAAATAGGGTTTATCAAACTGCAAAAAAACATAATCAACAACCTAAAAATATAATTATTCTTCTATCAATTTCTTTACTTTTCTTTATTATGTTGTTTATTGTTTTTTTAGCCGTTTTTACATTTCTTTACCCTAAATTCTTTAAGAGTAGCGTAAACTTTAGTAATCTCTGCCACGGGAAAACTCTTTGGAGTGAACCAAAAACCCAACCAAGGATTATAGCCTCTTCCTTGGATCAATTGCATAACAAGAAATTATCGCTTGATACTTCGACTAAAAATATCTTACAAAGGAGAATAACCGTTTAATATAACCTTTGAATTACGATGGCTTCTATTTAATCTTATATATTTTATAGAACACACTAGCAACTATCTGTTTTTTTTTAACAGCCAATAAGTTTATATTATAAAGAGCACAGCTACCACTTGGTGAAGGTCACGAGGAGTGCCCGAACCATGAAGAGATAGTGCGGATATTAAAATCCATTACAAAAGCTAGGAATCACCCAAAGTGCAGTATTCTTTAAGCCATAAATAAAGAAGAAAAAGAACCTCCTAGTGAAAGATTATACCTTTAGAAACATAGTGCATTAAACCATATAGTATCACGTACAACTCCTCTACGCTCCCATCCGCACCTGCTTGATCCAGAACTCCACCCATCCAATCATGATCTGCCTTACCCTGCATGTTATGAAAGTTGTCCCAAGCAAGTTTCCAATTAACTGTGAACCTAAACATCCTTATAACAACATGGTTGGCAAGTCCACATCCAGCACATCTATGGGGAAGCCAATTGTATGGCTGATGAACCATTCAATACATACCATTTTGAGGTCTAAACCATTCACTAACAACTCACTCCAAAGGGACAAGATTAAATAGAACTCTTACACAGGCAACCAAACGCATATTATAAAGATCAATAAAAATATTCAAACAGACAAAACAACTTATTTACTGGAGCATTAAACTCAGAGGTCATTCCTGGATGTGATTACGCGTATTGAAAATTAATGGAATTTAGAATTAAGCTTGTCAACTTGCCAAAATAGAGCATCTTAATAATGAATGCACTAAGCAATTCAGCCTAAAACACCTAATTAAACCAAAAGAAAATGTTAATAATCCCAATTCCCAAGCAAAGAAATACATTAGGAAAGAAGAGGGGCAGATTTAAAAGTGGTAAGAAAACTTATGAAGATTCCTAGCACAGTGTTTGCAATAAACAAATATAAGAAATTCCCTAATAACTGTAAGGCAGTGGTTAAGTAAATGTGAGAAAGGTCAGAACTCTGCATTGCTTTGAAGATGTGGTATGTGACTCAAAATCACTAAAGATACAGGTGAGAAGGTTTCTAGTGGTGTTGTCATAACTGAATTGATTTTGGCACCAAAGTATAGCCTCCTTTCCTAGGACTAGCTTCTAGAGTGTATATATGTTTGATCATGTTATTCATTGAGTGGCTGGCTGAAAAATAGAGTAGTTGCAGAAAATTCAGAAAGTTCATAAGGAGATAGTGAGTTAGGTGATTGAGAGAGGTTTTGAAAGAAAGAAACCAAGAAAGATCAAAGCTAGTTGTTGCTTGTATTGAACTTGTAATTGTTCATGATCAATGTGATGATGATAAGCTGCATTTCTCGTGGATGTAGGCACATTGTCGAACCACATAAACTCATGGTGTAGATTCTTGCCTTTTTTGTTGTGCTTGTTTTCTGGTTTCTGGTTTTTTGATCTTGTACAGGTTCTAAGAGAAGCGGAACTGCTAGGAGACCACAACAAGTGGCGCCGTCGGTAGGGACAAGATCAAGATCAAGAAAGATGGGAACAACAAAGTACGATATTGAGAAGTTTTCAGGGGAAAATGACATCGGGTTATGGAGAATCAAGATGGAAGCAATCTTGATTCAACATGGTTGTGCAGAAGCTCTTAAAGGAGAAGAAAGGATGTCTAAATCTCTAAGCTCAACGGAGAAATCAGCGATGATTGATAGAGCCAGAAGTGCAATCATTCTATGCCTTGGAGATAAAGCTTTAAGAGAAGTTGCATGAGAAAAGACAACAGCCTCAATGTGGTTGAAACTAGAGACATTGTATATGACAAAGTCCCTTGCAAATTGGCTATGCTTGAAGCAACAACTGTACACCTTCATGATGACAGAGTCTAGAATAGCCACTAAACAATTGGCTGACTTCAACAAGATTCTTGATGATTTGGAAAATATTGAAGTAAAGCTTGAAGAGGAGGATAAAGCTCTTTTGCTTCTGAATTCCTTACCAAAATCCTTTGAGCATTTCAAGGATGCAATTCTTTATGGCAAAGATCAAGACATTATCCTAGAAGAAGTCCAGACCTCAATAAGGACCAAGGAGATGCAAAAATAGCAAGACTCCAAATCTGAGGATAATGGTGAAAGCCTGAATATTTCAAGGGGGACGAGTGAAAAGAAGGGAACAAGAGGAAAGAAGTCTAGTTCAAGGTCAAGGGATTCAAAGAATGGCCAGAAAACAAAGTTCAAATGCTTTAATTGTCACAAAACTAGTCATTTCAAGAAAGACTTCCCAAACAAGATCAAGAAAGGATCTTTGGACTTTGCTGACATAGTTGAAGCCTCTGAAGGTTATGAAAGTGCAGGTGTTTTAGTAGCTTCTAACACCAAAACACAAACAGAATGGATTATGGATTCTGGATGCTCATATCGCAGCAGCCCGAGAAAGGACTATTTTGAAACCCTGGAACTGAAACTAGCAGGAGCTGTACTGCTAAGAGACAACTACCCCTACAAGGTACAAGGCATTGGAACTGTGAGACTAAAGATGTTTGATAATAAAGAGTACCTACTGAAAGATGTAAGGTACATTCCTGAACTCAAAAGAAATCTTATCTTCATAAGCATGTTTGATGATCTAGGATATTCAACTAGAATTTTAAATGGTGTTCTTAAGATTTCAAATGGATCTTTAATCATAGCTAAGGGTAACAAGAATAAAAGTAATGGCTTGTTTATTCTTGAATGTTCCACTATTATTGGACATGCATCGATAGCTAGTAATACATTGATTGATAAAACAAAACTTTGGCATTTGAGATTAGGTCATGTTAGTGAAAGAGGATTACATGAACTTGAGAAACAAAATCTGTTAGGTGGTGATAAACTAGATAAACTTGAATTTTGTGATCATTGTGTGCTTGGTAAATCACATAGAATAAGCTCTGGCACTGGTATTCATGTTTCATCTAGGCCTTTTGAGTATGTGCATTCTGATTTATGGGGACCATCTAGAGTGAAAACTCATGGTGGAAGCTTATACTTTCTCACCACCATAGATGATTTCTCAAGAAGAATATGGTTGTATGTTTTGAAAAATAAGTCAGAAGCTTTTCAAAAATTTAGAGAGTGGCATACTCTTATTGGAAATCAACTTGGTACAAAATTAAAAGTTTTAAGGAATGACAATGGCCTGGAGTTTGTTTCAGAGCAATTCAATGAGTTTTGCAGGAAAGTAGGTATCAAAAGGCACAAAACAGTCCCTCACACACCACAACAAAATGGTTTGGCAGAAAGAATGAATAGGACCATTTTGGAAAAAGTGAGGTGCATGTTGCTAAGTGCAGGACTGCCAAAGACCTTTTGGGGAGAAGCTGCAAACACAATAGCCTATGTGATTAACAGATGTCCATCATCAACTTTAGACTTCAAGACACCAATGGAAGCTTGGAGTGGTGAACCACCTGATTACTCAGGATTAAAGGTGTTTGGATCACTGGCCTTTGCTCTTGTTAAACAAGGAAAGCTGGATGCAAGGGCTGTAAAGTATGTGTTCATTGGCTATCTTGAAGGAGTTAAAGGGTACAAGCCGTGGAAATTGGAACCTGGTGAGACAAGATGCATCATCAGCAGGGATGTAACCTTTGATGAGAACAAAATGACAATGCTAAGCAAGGAGTAGAAGGATAACAACTCAAGTGACGAGTACCAATTTTGAGGTGGAGCATTCTAAGATTTTAGATCATGGCAGTGGAAATGCTATTGATCACACTGATCAAGCAGAAACTGGAGACAATGAAGAGTTGGCTACTCAGCATGACCTATCCAATTATCAATTGTCTAGAGATGGAGCAAAAAGGGTGATAAAGCCTCTAAAGAGGTATGGTCATGTTGACATTATCTGCTATGCCCTGAATGTTGCTGAGGAGATTCAAAATTCAGAACCAAAGACCTGGAGGGAAGTAATTAAAAGAGAAGACAGTCAGCTGTGGCTTCAGGCAATGAATGAAGAAATGGAATCCTTAAGAAGGAACAAGACCTAGATACTTGTGGATCAACCCAAGAAGCAGAAGTTTGTTGGATGTAAGTGGATTTTCAAGAAGAAAGAAGGCATTCCAGGAGTAGAAAGGCCTAGATTCAAGGCAAGATTGGTAGCAAAATTCTTTACACAGGTTGAAGGAATTGATTACAATGAGATTTTTTCACCAGTTGTGAAGCATTGTTCAATAAGAATCATACTTGGTTTGGTAAATCAGTATGATTTGGAACTTGAACAGCTAGATGTTAAAACAGCTTTTCTTCATGGAAATCTAAAGGAAACCATTTACATGAACCAGCCTGAAGGTTTTGAAGAAGGGGAGAACAAGGTGTGCTTGCTGAAAAAATCTTTGTATGGACTGAAGCAAAGCTCTCGAATGTGGTATCTGAAATTTGATGAGTTCTTGATCAGATATGACAACTATGTATATATCCTAAAAAAGGGGAAAGTGTTTGTTCTCTACCTTCTCTTGTATGTGGATGGCATCCTCATAACAAGTGCTAATAAGGAAGAGATTAGGAAACTCAAAGAAAGCTTGAAAACAGAATTTGAGATGAAAGATCTAGGGTCAGCTACAAGGATACTCGGGATTGATATTCATAGGGATAGAGCAAAAGGTGAACTATTCTTGTCCCAAAGCAATTACCTCAAGAAAGTGGTGGAAAGGTTTAGGATGCATCAAAGCAAACCTGTTAGCACACCACTTGGCCATCATACAAAGCTATCTATTATTCAAGCACTAGAAACAGCTGAAGAAAGGTCTAAGATGAATCAAACACCCTATACCAGTGGTGTTGGAAGCATAATGTATGGAATGGTTTGCAACAAACCTGACTTCGCTCATGCTGTAAGTATTATAAGCAGATTCATAGGAGATCCTGGCAGTGCACACTAGGATGCTATGAAATGGACATTGAGGTATCTGAATGGATCTTTGAAAGCTGGATTAAGGTACAAGAAGATAGCATATGAGGCAGCAATCACAGGCTATGTAGATGCAAATTTGGCAGGAAATGTAGATACAAGAAAGTCCTTAACTGGATATGTGTTTACTTTGTTTGGAACAACAATCAGTTGGAAAGCAAATCAACAATCAGTTGTTGCTCTTCAACAACTGAAGCAGAGTACATGGCACTAGCTGAAGGAGTTAAAGAAGCAATTTGGCTAAAGGGAATGGTAAATGAGCTTGGAATAGCACAGTCCTGTGTCACAATTCATTGTGACAGTCAAAGTGCTATTCATTTAGAAAATCACCAAAGTTACCATGAGAGGACAAAGCATATAGATGTGAAACTACACTTCATCAGAGATGTGATTGATTCTGAGAAGGTGAAGGTGGAGAAGGTTTCAACAGAAGAAAACCCTGCTGACATGTTCACAAAGTCCCTATCTTCTGTCAAGTTCAAGCACTGCTTGGACTTGATCAATTTTGAAGATGCCTAAAGCAGATTTGTAGAAGTGCAGCCTTGAATCACAAGATAAACACTTGCTGATTTGGAGTAAAGGTGGAGATTTGTGGTATGTGACTCAAAATCACTAAAGGCACAAGTGGGAAGGTTTCTAGTGGTGCTGTCATAACTGAATTCAGTTATCATAACTGAATTGGTTTTGGCACCAAAGTATAGCCTCCTTTCCTAGGACTAGCATCTAGAGTGTATATATGTTTGATCATGTTATTCATTGAGTGGCTGGCTGAAAAACAGAGTAGTTGCAAAAAATTTAGAAAGTTCGTAAGGAGATAGTGAGCTAGGTGATTGAGAGAGGTTTTGAAAGAAAGAAACCAAGAGAGATCAAAGCTAGTTGATGCTTGTATTGAACTTGTAATTGTTCATGATCAATGTGATGATGATGAGCTGCATTTCTCGTTGATGTAGGTACATTGCCGAACCACGTAAACTCATGGTGTAGATTCTTGCCTTTTTTACTGTGCTTGTTTTCTGGTTTCTGGTTTTTTGATCTTGTGCAAGTTCTAAGAGAAGCGGAACTACTAGGAGACCACAACAGAAGAGTACTACTAAGGTAGCCTCATTTACCAACCTCTACCTAAAGACCAGGCTATATAGTAATGAAGTTTCATTCTGATTAAGAAACTGTAACATTCACATACATATGATCATTTTTAGTAAAAGGAGGAAAAAATAAAGAAGGTTTGTAGTGTTTCTTTTGACATTGATACCTGCAAAATGCAAACAGGATATGTCACTAAAAATATTGCTCCAATTATTGCAATCAGTTAACTAACGTAAGTACATATAGGTGGGAAGAAAAATGTTTCAAGCAATTAAGTCCAACAAATAACTATAAAAGAAGGAGCTAGTTTAACACACTTAGAGAATCTCCAATCTTGAAGGAACCAATGTCCAATTTCTGGAAAAAGTGTATGGCACCCAGTCAAAATGAATAAGATTTATAACCGAATTAGAACACAGTGTTGACTATCAAATATGAATTGTTACTACTATGTAATGTAATTTGTAAAAAAAAAACATTAATTAATTAAATAATAACTTAAATACCTGAGTGATATGATGCAAAATGATATTAAAGTACCAAGTGCACCAAAGAACATTATAGTCATAAAATAGCAGAAAAATTGCTTCTTCACATGAAACCTGCAATAGTTAAAGAATACAAGAGCAATTGAAATTGGACTCAGAGAAGTCTGCACGACCATTGAATTAAATCAATTCAAATTGAGATATCAGTTCAATGGATATAGCCATTGATTTTCCGAAGCTGTTTCAATCATTATTCAAAGAAATCATAATGCAACTTAAATTATGTTGAAAGTTGAATAAGGTGTTGGACAAGTGGCCTCAGATATCTTAAGAAGGGGGGTTGAATTAAGATATCACAATCTTTTCCTAATTAAAAATTCTATTTTGATTTTAACCCAAATTCCAAGATTCCTTTCAAAATGAACTCCTAAATAATTATGCAAATTAATCTTACTGAATAGAAACAATAAGCAATAAGCAATAAACAATAAAAGAGTTTAAGGGAAGAAAGATTGCAAACTCAGATTTATACTGGTTCGGCCACACCTTTGTGTCTACGTCCAGTCCCCAAGCAACCCGCTTGAGAGTTTCACTATCATGCAAAAGCCCTTTACAAGTTCTGAACCACACAAGGACAATCTTTCCTTTGTGTTCAGATTTCTTTACAACAAGAGACCCTCGGTCTCTTAATCCCTTTTCAGAAATAAGATGAAGAGAAGAAGAAATCTCTCTTGAAAGAGATAGATTGAACAATTTAGCACTCAAATAATTCTATATTGAATTGAAAGTGTATTGGCCAAGGAATTTTTTAAGAGGATAAGATGAATTTGCTTTTTAGAGAGGATATGACCTTTTTGTTCTCAAAAACTCTAAGCAAATTCGTGTTCCAAGTCACATATAAATAGACCTCTGATGGCCATTCAAAAACCTTTTGGACAAATGTGACTCTTAGAAATTGTTTTCTGAAATTCTCCTCTGGTAATCGATTACAAGACTTGTGTAATCGATTACAGACTTTAAAATTTGAATTAAAACATTCAATAATTGCTGGTAATCGATTACCATCAATGTGTAATCGATTACACAGTGTAAAATTTAAATTCAAATTTCTAATGGCTGTTATAAATCATTTTGGCCACTGGTAATCAATTACATCCTCTAATAATCGATTACCAAAGAGTAAATATCATGAAAAACACATTTTAGCTTAAATCCATTGGCCAAACCTCTTGTTTTTTCAACTTGGAATTCCCTTCCTAAATCACTAGAGATCTTCTTGATGATGTATCTTGTATTCTTGGATTTTTTTCTTGAATTAAACTTGATAAGCGCATGATCATATGGCATCATCAAAACATCAAAGTCTTTGCTTTTGCTTCTACATAAGGAAAATAAAAAAGCAGAACAAAAACAACAACACTTTGCTTATTTGAAGAAGTTTAGCATAAAAAATCAACTCAAACACAAAAAACCATACATATGAGTAAATTATAGCTTTTTCAAAATGTGGGGCAGTTTTAAAATATGAAATTCATGACCAAAAAGATTCCATCGTTTCACAAAGGCCAGGTTATACCCTATTCAAATAATGACATAATCACAATATTGAAATCATGAATGAGAAACTCACCTTAAGATAGTTGTAAGCATATTTGGAGAGCATACATCTTGCTCATTGCTGGCCATCAATCAATGTCAAAAGGTCTGTTGCTGACATGCTTGGCAGAGGTGCAGCAGTGAGGTGGAGGAAAGGATTTGAAGCAGTCCTAGTGTGTAGGCTTCATCCCCAAGAACACTATATTCAAAATAACAATAACGATTATAATTAAAGTGAAAATAATACACCTAAAATCATGTAAGAAAAACAATTGTAAGAATAAAAATTAATGTGCAAACAACTGTCATTTTCCTTGACTCAATTGAACAGTCTTTCCTGCTAATTCCTTGCTAATGCAGATCGCTCTTGAGGTTTCACATGTCTAAGTACATGTTATTTAAGAGGAGATGATGACAAAAATCAACTGTCATTTTCCTTGACTCAATTGAACAATCTTTCTTGCTAATTCCTTGCTAATGCAGATCGCTCATGAGGTTTCACATGTCCAAGTACATGTTATTTAAGAGGAGATGATGACAAAAAGCAAGAGATCAGAAGCATCGAGTGAGAGGAATAGAAGCCCATATATCACAAGAGAAAAAATTTGGTTGGGTATATATGCATATAATGCCATAAGGATTGCCAATTATAACATCCAACACCATATTCTAAAAAAAAGGGATTGTAAGTAACAAATATTTTTATATACATATATATATATATATATATATATATATATATATATATATATATATATATATATATATATAACAATGTGAAGCCTTTTTAAATAGAATATCTTGTGAAAACGGTTCCCCTTATTTTTCTGTAACAGCTCAGTCACTTCCTCAATATTAGCCTAATCCTTGACATGAACAGTGTAGAACATTTCCTCTGGTGTTCTACTAATTTGCATCATTGTCTTTACCATTTCATGCCAATTCCTCTGTTCTTCATTCATCATTTCTAAACTCCATTTACAGTATAAAATTTGGTATTAATAAATGGTGAAGCATAAATAATCATATAAAAAGAATAACATCTAAATAAGACTAGTATACAATTCTATCATAAATTTGTTCTACGCATATAAACAGAGTAATAGAGATGCATATACTATAGTATTCTTGTGACATGATAAAAGTCACTTCATTCTCAGCCTGCACATAATCATGTCCTTGACAGACCTATTTTCAATCTTTAATCTGCACAACTTTAGGCATATTATCATTTGGAACAAAACAACCAAGCAGTTACAATACTGTTTTCTAAAAAATGCAGTGAAAAGCTATTTTGAACATCCAATGCTTAATGAAAAACATGGGTGATTTTAAAACAATTATCCAATGAAAAGTTATTTTCTAAAAAACCAATTAGTGTTCAATGGTAAAACTTTACAACATATGTTAAAATCTAATAAAATTGCAAATTAATTTCTGAAAAACCACTTTCGAAGGGTAGCATAACAAAGATGAAATATGAACGTGAAAAATTGGACTCATAATAGACTACATGGTACATCAATAAAAAACAAAGGAGTACAAAAACAAAGCAATTTGATAACAATACATGGTCCATATTCATTTTGTTTCAATGTAATAATAGGTGTTGACAACAGCCACAAACAGTAGAAAAATGTGTTTATATAAATCAAATACCCCAAAATAGAAATGGTTGTCTGACGAATATATTTTTTTTAATGATACCACCAAGAAACTTATGAAAACAGGATTAAGTTTTAGGTTGATACTACTTGCCACAGAGTTGCAACACATAATCGAAAACCCTAAGATCATGTTGGGTCTCTGACAGGTAATCGAAAACTTTAACCTACATTGTAGTAGTGTGAAGATTCTTACCAGGTGTAATGGTTGGACGGGCAATTATTCTTTGGTTGGTCATGGCATGGACTGGAGGTGTTGTACCAATGTCGTGTGGTTACACGTGAGAGGGATCCCCTTTGTCTACCAGCCCTATCTTAGTCTTCATGTTTTGGAGAAAGCAAAATGATATTTGCACTGGTGAGTGAAGTAGGCATAGAAGAGCTCTGGAAAATGAAAGTGACAAATGATAATTGAGATACGCGATGCACTCGTGAAATAAGCAACCATGTATGCAATTTTTCTTCCTGCACCCAACATTTTTCTTGTACACCCAACAAATTTTGGACAATTCTAACATTGCCATTCCATAAAGCTCCTACGGATTATGAATCTGTAGTGGCCTTATGGATTGGCAATCCATATAGGTCCATATAGATTTTTTTATTGCAGATTTTTTTTTTAATTTTTTTTTAAAAAAATATGTTTTACGAATTAATTCTAAAATAATGGCTCATACAGGACTCGAATCTAGGACTTTTGCGTTATCAGCATGACACTCAAATTAATTTAAAAGCCTTTTGATCCTATTGTATGATATGCACGGGATACTTATTAAGGCCCATTGGGCGTGGTACTTATTATTGGCTGGTGCAAGAAGAAAACATGGGTATGTGCATAGTAGAAATAGGTTTCACTAATAAAAAAACTCTCGGATATATTTGTTGAGTTTGTAGTTAATATATTTTTTACTATTAAAAAAACTGATTAATTGAAGGCTTTTATATTTTCAAAAAGAGAAGTTGGAAATATTTTCAAGAAATAAAAAAAATACTATTTTTAACTAAAGCTTCTAATTGGAAAATGGTTTACTTAAAATCAGATTCATAAATAAATTTCACATTTTTAAGCATATATATGTAGAGATATAAAGGAGTAGACAATTAAGAAAGTATAGAATTGGTTGCAAGGTATTATAGCACAATGTTACTGATGGAAGTTAAACATAATATTTGCAAGTTTGTTATATTACATAGTAGAATAAGAAGGCCAACTTTGAAATTTCCACTTTGTAGCAATATTGTGCAGCATTTTTGTTTTCAATAAAACTCATTCTCTACATTCTAATCAAATTCTATTTTTGCATCATTGTACACAAGACAGAAACACAATAAATTGTGATGAGACTAAATAGACTAATTATACACTTCATGATACAAATATAAACTGTGATAGCGCACACTCCAACTTTAGATATTAGAAGATTCAAAATAAAAAATTGCACCTTTAAATTGTGATAACATTTAACCACAACATAATATTTAACACAAATTGAAACCCAGCTTGAATTACACCACTTATGCTCAATACAAAAATATTAAACATTGCATAAAGTATATAATACAATCCACAATTCAAAAAAAAGTCTTCAACAACGCTTCATCATCATCATTCATTCTTGATATGTTTGGCCACCCTAGCTAATAAAAGTGGATCATACTCAACACTGGCTGAGAAGCATTGCTGCATCAAAATATGATTTGTATTCAATTAGTCATACAAAACTCCTAATTTTAATTCAATGAATAACACCAAAGAACTTACACTGTCAATATAAAATCCTAGGCAACTAGTAACTAATGCATGTAATATTAAATAGATACCAAGTAATTAAACCATACTTGAAGAACACATGTTAGAAGGTTAGCAAGAATAAAGCTAATTAATGGCACATCTTGATATAACTGAGAAACAAAATGACGTGTATTGGCAGCGCCTACCTTGTAGAGCATGCTAGTTGTGTTTTACTGAATTCTCCAAAATAGTGTTCAACATATTGTGTTGTAGTAAACTCTGCAAAAAGTTGATGTGATCATGCTGTTACAAAATAAAGTGCTGTTAAAAACCCTGCATTATGATTATCAATAGGCTTTAATGTCTTGATTAATTGTATAAAGATTAAATAAGATTAGCACATACTATAAATTTTGAAGTACTTCCTTGAAAACCACATTGGTAGTTATATTTTCTGGTTTTCCTTTTTTATGAATCAAAATCTTCAATCCACTTTTACTTTGAACTCTTGAGAATGTCACATAAAGTTGACCATGACTGAAAATTAGTTTAGGAAGATATAATCCAACAAATTCAAGAGATTGTCCTTGAGATTTAGTAATTGTCATGGCATATGACACTATAATTTGGAATTGTCTTCTAGTCATCTTGAAAGGCCAAGGAGATTGAGATGGTGATAATGACATTCATGGAATATAAACTAAAATACCTATATTTTTACCATAAATTATTTGTGCTTCAATAACATGATTGGTCATTCTAGACACAATTAACCTTGTCTCATTGCATAGGCCTTCTGCTTGATCCGAATTCCAAATCAACATAATAGATGTGCTTGTTTTAAGCCTAATTTTATGATTAGGTATTCCAAATGTTTTTAATGAATATAGAAACTCTGGTGTAATAGCTTGGTAACATTTAGTTGTTGCAGCATCTGTCATGTCAATGGAATCACAATTGAAATATTCTTTCTCATCACCTGGGATAATGTTTAATACATAGTCATTAATTTGGTCTACAATGTCATTTGTTTAATAGGATCAATGAAGTCTGTAATTAGAAATTCATTTGGAATTTCTATCTCAGAAAATTCATCATCACCCTTTCCTAGTTTCCCATCATCAACATCTATCATCCACTAAGAAAAGCTCTTTATTTCTTCTACATTTGACATTGTTGAGTTGGACTGCAAACACATATTTTTTGTCAACTTTAAAATTGTGCAGTAGTACCACAAATAGGAAGCATTTATATTATCATGCACTATATCTGATCTACTGCCTCTAGGTATGATAAGTAAAATTTTCCGAAAGTCGCCTCCAAATACAACCGCTTTTCCACCAAATGGAACACTGCCCAAATTAGACATACACATAATGTCGTTCAATGTCTTATCCAATGCTTCAAAACAATACTTATAAGCCATGGGAGCCTTATCTCATATAATCAACTTTGTTGCCTTTAAGAGTTCAACCTGTTCAGTACCTTGGTGGATATTACAAATGGAGTTATCTAATGTAGGTACAAGAATAACAAATTAGGAATGTGCAGTTCTGCCATTGGGTAATAACAAGGAGGTTATACCACTTGAGGCAACAGTTAAAACAATATCACCTTTTGAACACAATGCAAAGGCTAATGTCTTCCACATAAAAGTCTTCCCAGTACCTCCATACCCATATAGGAAAAACATTCCACCAGCTTGTCTATTGACAACATTGATGATTGAATTAAAGATATGTCTTTGCTCATCTATATTTGCAATACATAAAAAAAGATGTTACCTACTATTTGCATCTGAATTGTTTCTATTGTAGTGATATTATATAGTAGAATAAGAAGAAGGCCAACTTTTTCTAACCTATTAGAGAAGCAAAGTATGTTGGGAAATCATGTTCTAATTGAGCCTTGTCATAATTCTGATAAGCATATATATATATATATATATATATATATATATTTGTTGGATTGTAATATCTCTTCAATCTCAAGCAATGTCATTCTGTAATTCTTTTGTTTCCAACTCTAAATCTTTGAACAAAAAGAATAAATTTAATTTTTGAGTTCTAAATAGTGATTGGAACTGATAAAAGAAGTAATGATTTTGTATACTTTACCTGGTATGTTTGTAATCCTTCTTTGATGATGTAGAATACCATCAATTAGATACTCCCATGTTTTAGGCCATACATGATTTGGTCTCTCAATGCTGTTAGATATGAGCATTGTTACAAACAGTATTCTCAGGAATTGGCTAAAACCCCAATGGTATGCTTCTCTTAAAGCCTCAATGTATTCCTTATCATCATGCAAGAAGCCCATATCAAAGCAAGCTTCTCTAAATGAAGGATACAATTGACCATTAATTGTACGAATTTATTCATAAGTGGTTGGTCCTTTAACCACAACCAACATCATCCTAAGATAATACAATTTTTCAGTACTTGGAGCCACCCTGTTAAGGCTTCTAATTGTATAGCCTCCTTTACGTGGCTTCTAACATCTATTCTTGGCCACACATATAAACTTTGTTATGAATTGTAAATACGTTAGATCTTTTCCTTCATGGAAAATGATATTAGTTTGTAGCCAAGAAGTAAACATGGACTCCTTAATAGTTGGCTTGGACAGCAAAGCATCAATGTCATCATCATCTTCAAATACTATTGAATTTTCACCAGACAAATGAAAGTACAATCTTTGAACAACAGGTGATCTCATGTGAATCTGGAATGAATATATTCTCCAGCAAGCTTCACAAGGAGAAATATACCTACCATTGAGATAGTACTTAACCTTATAAATAGACTGTCCTATTGTTCCATCATCATTTTGCGCAGATACAAGAGTTGTAGTTATGTGATCATAACCTTTATTAATGTACTTGAATAAATATTTGATGGACATTGATTGATTGTACCATTCTATGTTGAGGTGAGCCTGATATTTCAACAATAAGTTTGGATTGTATGGTGCCACATATCTATTGTCTAGGGCTACGTGATTTTTGTCAATATATTTACCATCATTACGCCTTCTATAAATAGGATATCCATCTTGGTCAACAATAGTTTCAGCTTGTCATTTTTTTGGAAAATATCTAGAACACTTTCCATCTTTCATGCATGGCGACTTTCTATTTGCATGACCACATGGACCATGCATCATATGCTTCTTTACACACTCATAGAGTTGTGGTTGTTCAATAGCATCTAGTATCTTAGTTGATATGATGCTATCAATATTTGCAAGAGATGGATACTTGCTGGAAGGATCCAAAAAAAGCAAGATATGAGCATGTGACAATCCTCTCTTTTGGAATTCAATTATGTAAATATTTGAAATTGTAATATGGTTAGTTTAAGCACAACTATACATTCAATAAGCATATGACTACTAAGTGCATTAGGAGTGAACAACTTACATGCAAGTACATTGCGTAAAACTTTTTTATCTTTCAAGTCAGACATTAGTTGTTCTAGCTTGAGTTTAAAAATTCTTGTCCAACAGTGCTACATATGTGATGTAGCTCCATGTTGAGCTTGTAGGCCTTGGATCTTCTTCATCAATGGAGTCCTTTGCTTCTTGAAGATCAATGGCAACATAATGGCGAAGGAAGAAAGATGATTGGAGATGCCACTTCAAGGAGAAGATGAGTCAAGAACAAGCTCACCATCATAGGAAGCCATAAATAAGAGCTTGAAGGTAGAAGAATATGAGTGGAGGGAGAAGGAGCACAAAATTTTGTGCCTTAATTGAGGTCTGGACTTTGAATTGTAATTCTCAACTGATCAAAGTTGAAAAATGCACACACATGACCTCTATTTATAGCCTAAGTGTTACACAAAATTGGAGGGAAATTTGAATTTCTATTCAAATTTCACTTGAATTTGAAATTGAATTTGTGGAGCCAAATTTTCACTAATTATGATTAGTGAATTTTAGCTATGGTTCAGCCCACTAATCCAAGATCAAGTCCAAGATTTTCCACTAAGTGTGCTTAGGTGTCGTGAGGCATGTAAAGCATGAAAGACATGCACAAAGTGTGACTATATGATGTGGCAATGGGGTGTAGCAAGCAAATGCTCACCTCCCCCTCTAAAATTTAATTGGATTGGGCTTCTCCCAATTCAATTAAATTTATTTTCCAACACACACATCAAATATTCACTTAATGCATGTGAAATTACAAAATTACCTCTAATACAAAAACTAGTCTAAGTGCCCTAAAATACAAGGGCTAAAAAATCCTACATTTCCAGGGTACCCTACCTACATTATGGAGTCCTAAATACAATGCCCTAAAATAATGAAACCTTAATCTAATATGTACAAAGATAAGTGAGCTCATATTTAGCCCATGGGCTCGAAATCTACCCTAAGGCTCATGAGAACCCTAAGGCCTTCTCTTGCATCTTTGGCCCAACTTCTTGGAGTCTTCTATCCAATGCCCTTGGGGGGTAGGATTACATCAATATGGACATTCAATCAAAGTATAATTGATCCATATACCTACGGCTACCAACAAAAGATGAAGGTAGAATAATACGCTTTCCATAACTTGCAACTGATTTTCAATTGGTTGTTGTGAGTTTTTTAAAGTGTTGTATTTAACACAATGCAACTTCTTTTGATGAGTTTTGATAAATAATATTGTGTAACCATCAACAATAAATTACTGAAACAATATTCTAGACCTCAATAAAGTTTGACCTTCCCCCTTTCTAGACTGTAGTCTAAAACACAAGAACTCTCTGATTGTTAGTTTGTTTCTCTTTCTTTGATCAGAATAATCCATATCTTTATGTTTGATATCATTGTGGTACCCATCTTCACCATAAGGAAATAGGAGAGGATATTGCAATCCAAGATAACTTGCATGAAGCTCATTGATTCTTTGTAATCGTCCACTTTGTTTTTGAAGTATTATGTCTTGATTGACATGTTGACTTGCATCACCAACAATAACTGTAGCCACCTCTGAAACTGTGGGAAAATTATAAATCCTTTCATCCTTTTTCCTGTCTGCTATCAATTATAGGTTAAGATTCTCTATCTGGAAGTTATCATATCTATCTTTGGCCATCCTAAAAGACTTAGCAAACAAATTGTATTCATCAAGTGTTTCTTTTAACTTTGACATGAGTTGTGAATCAAGTATATTTTGCCTTCCATAAATTAAAAAAAATGTCATTAATAATATCAAATAAATAATTGTATACATCATTTAACTGTATTAAGGCTGTATGAAAAATGGATATACATCAATTGAAAACAAACAAAACTGAAAAAACACATTTTAGCTTATTGCACCAATTCCTTCAATTTCATTTTTTGTATCATATATATACAACTGAGAAAATTTTGGAGGTTTCACAGGCATTGGTAATAGGCTTCCAATCAAATGACATGATTGTCCATGAATTTTATAAATTGCTGGACCTTTTCCTTTAAGCACACTTGTATATATTTTGGCTTCGGGAGAGTTGAATGCAAACATCATATTATAAGCTCTGATATTTTGTTGGTAATTTCTGATTTTGCATGATTGTTGATCACACTGTAGTTGTTAATCACTCTTTAAAAAAAAGATGCTTTAATAATGAACTAAAGATATTTGAGCATAATATGATTCAACGGAATTGTTAATCACTTTTTAAAGAGTAAAAAATTTGTTTGGTGTCATATATGATTCTTTGGATGTTGTATCACTGTTACATCAATTCTAAGTCACCTACTATCTATGAAATAGTTTTTTTAAATTTATTTTCATTAAAAAATGATATATGAAATAAGCAAACTACAAAATCTTCTCCTTTTCATTAGGATTTAAGATGGTACCATCTATGAAAGAGAAAATGTGACTTAGTGGTAGACTTAGTAGACCTTTTTAATAGCTTTGGTTAGTCACACAACCTATTTGGTAAATGGTAGACTTAGTAGACTTTTAGCCACCATTTAGCATATTATGCATATATTTTTTTATTGCTGATAAAAAATATAGGCTTTTTTTTACCAAAAGGGGGTAAATTTTTACGTTATTTTCCGATCACGGGTATGTTTTAAAAAATTACCCAAAAAGGTGTAATTTTCATGTGTTTTAGCATGGAGTGAGCTTAGCTATTAGAGGAGTGTGTGTAGCTAAGCTCTAGCTTCTCAAGGAGGTGAGCTTAACTATTAGAGGGGGTGTGTAACTAAACTCTAGCTTCTCAAGTAAGTTTCTCAAGGAAGCTTTCGTTTAGTTGGTGACCTAGGCTATAAATAGAACCATGTGTAACACTTGTCATAACTTTGATGAATGAGAAACTTGTGAGACACACTTCAAAGTTCAACTTCTCTCCCTCTTTTTCAACTTCAATTTTGTGCCTCTGTCTCTCTCTCTCTCTCTCTCTCTCTCTCATTCTTTTCCTCCATTGTAGCTTCCTCTCTAAGCTTCTTATCCAAGGCATTCTCTTGGTGGTGAAGCTTCTCCTTCCATGGCTTATTTTCTAGTGGATGGTGCCTCCTCTCACCTCTTCTACTTTATCTTTCGCTGCAACTCCATGGCTAAAAATCATCACTGAAGGACCTTATCTAAGCTCAAAGATTCAGCCTCCATAGAAGCTTCTCAAGCAAGCTTCCATCAAGTGGTATTAGAGCAAAAGAGCTTCAAGTAGGTGCTCCTTAAACCTCTATTAATTTTCAGCTTTACCTTCTCTTCCATTGTTGTTTCTTCATTTTTCTCCATGTATCTCCTCACATGTCTTGTGCTGAATGTTGTTAAAATTATTTTTTAGAATTTTCACCGATTAAACCTGCTATAGAAGCTAGATTTGATTTTCTATGGTTCAAATTTCTTGTTCTTGTTCTTGAACCATGAATTGTGTTGAGTTTAGGTTCCTTTGAGTTTTGTCTTGCTATTTTTTGTGGCTAAAACCTAAACCATAAAATTCTTAAAAAAACATTAAAATAGAAGAAAACCTCAAAATCTAGAGTGACTTGTTCACCTATTGTAGTTTTGCCATAGAAGTCATGTCTAATCATGAAACTTGTCACATAAGATTTCTTATGTTGTGCTGAATTTTATTTTTCTTGTTTCTTTGTCTAACTCATTTGTTCATAAGTATATGAAATTCTTTTAGCCTATTAGTTGATTTGAGTCAAATCTTGCATGTTAATTAGTCCTTAATATGTTCATGCAAAATTCTTAGAGAGTCTTTGATTGTGAACCTTTTCTTGAACTTTTAGGTTTCCTTGTGATCTATTGTGAATTTGAGTTTTGGTGATTGAATTGCTGGCTGAAATTTGGATCCTAAGTTAATATTGAACTCCTAAAACTGTGGTAAACAAGCCTAGTGAGTTCAACATACATAGGAAGGTTGAAAGTAAGCCTAAGGCAATCAATATACCTTGCTTAAAAAATTCGAAGTTTGAAATCGCTGGTATTGGAAGCTTGAACATACAAACTTGTAAAAATTACTGGGAATAGGTCATTGCAAATTTTGAGCTGAAATGTTTACTGAATTTTCTAGACTTCTAGAAAAAAAATTAAAAAATGAACTAAGTGATTTGGATAAAAGGAAAAAATAAGAAAAATCACACAAGTTGACAGGAAAATCAGTGTCCAAGAAAAAAAAGTGAAAGGGAAGTGTGTTTGTTGTTTTGGTTCAAAATTTGTTCTATAATGGGTGCCTATTTTATACCAATCTTAGTTCTGAAATTTCAATTGAAAAGTAGTGCGAAAATGCCAAAACTAGAGGTTTCTTGAGTCTTTTTTTTAGTTTTTTTACTCTACTCTAGAGCCAATCTAGGTTTCTCTTTGAGTCCTAGCTTGCTTTCATGTGCTTTTCATTGCTTTAATTGTTGAATAATTCTTGAAAATTTTTCTTTTTAAAACTCTATTGGTTTAGCTTTCATTTCATTTTTTGGTCTTTGATTATTGCTTGTCTGTTTGTTTCCTTGTTTGTGAGTTGTCATATAGCAAATTGGAAATGAGGATTGGTGCCATCCCTTGAAGAATTTGAGTCTAGAAGCAAGGGTCCAACCACCTTAATAGCTATTAGACTAAGAAGCACTCCAATTTGAGTGAAACACCAAAGAGAGAACAACCACCAAAATTGAGGACTTTTTTGTAATTTTGTAATTGGCAATTTACTTACCTTCATTGCTTTCAAATTCTGTAACAAAAAGGTCTTTCATTGGAAGTGTGTTGGAAGCCTCCAATAGGTTACCTAACTTCCATTTGGGTGTAACAATTTTAGGCAATTTTTCCTTAGGATAGTGAGTGTTTTGTTGGGAACCTTAAATATGGTCATCCAAACACTCTTAGGATCCGCCTAGTTTACATTTCTTGCACTTTAATTTCTTGCTTACTTTCATAGCTTATTTTCTTTACTAGTCACGCCTAGTTTATCTTGTTATTGTATGGTACTTTCTTCTTTCTTATCACGCTTATCTTGAGTTCTTTTGGAACCCTAGCTTTTACCTTTTGCAAACCCATAACAAGGAAGAACCACACCTTAGGAACAAACATGAGTCATCATTCATCTAGTGTTAATGGTGAGAGTACTAGTCATAAGGATCCTCTATCTAGAATCTTAGATGAGTTGAGTTCCCCCAAGTTATGGAAAGAAAAACTAGAAAGAAAAGAAAAAGGAAAAGAGAGGGTAGAAATAAATCAAGATGAGAGGGAACAAATAAGGGAAGAAAAAAGAAGGAAAATACTAAAAGAGTTATGAAAAGAAAAACATGCCTCCTATAGTAGTCATGACTCTTGCAAGAGCCTAAGGGAATAACTTTGTGACTATTGTGAAGGAAGGCATAGGTCACATCTTGACCTCACTCCTATAGGAGAGAAAAGGAAAGAAAGCCTCAAGAGTCTAACATTAACCTCTCATACTTCCATGGGAAGAACAATGTAGAGGCTTACTTAGATTGAGAAGTAAGGGTAGAGCAACAACTTAAAAGGAGGTGTACTTCAAAATCTTATGGCTCTCACTCTTATCCAAAGAAAGACCAAGGTCAAGGCATCTTAGGGGTGGCACCTTCTAAGCCCAAAGATGAAAAGAGGAAGACAATAGAAAAGCAACCCCCTAAGGCTAGTATGCAAGAGAAGACTAGCTTTATAAAGTGCTTTAAATGTCTTCGAAGAGGACACATTACTTCTCAATGCCCCACCAAGAAAACCATGATTATGAGGGGCCAAGACATTTATGGTAGCCAAGATGAGGCTACTACTTCACCTTCCTCTAGTGAAAGTAAAGAAGCAAAAGGGGAAGAATCTAGTGAAGAAATCTACCCCCAAGAAGAAGGACAAGATTTAATGGTTAAGGAGGAGTGTAAGGGTCTCCTCTAAGAGTTTAGCCAAGAAGGAAAGTCATTTTGCAATAAAGACAAACATTAAAGAAACTTCCCCTCTTAGACAACTTCCACATCTTCTTCTTTGTAAAAAGACACTTGTTAGCACTGTCACACCTCTTGGGCTTGAGGTTATTCTCAAGTAAAGGAGTTGTTGGATGAGGGTTTGGTTCGTAAGAGCTTAAATCCTTGTGCTTTTTTGGTGCCCAAAATAGGTATTATTAGGCACCAAATCCCTAAAATAGGTGATATGATGAATGTGTTGAGTGGTGCAACCCTTTTTTGTAAAATCACTCATGTACCCAACATCTTTATGATTCGTGTACATAGGGACTCATTAGGTAGGTTTGTTCTTATTTTTGGTTTCAATACAAACCTAGGTGCTCATATGGGACACCTTAGGTTTGTCGTAATTTTTTGTAGGAATAATCAACATGAAAATACAGAAAAAAGGTATGTTTTATTACATTACTTTTCTTAATTTTTTAAATAATGATCAAGGGGTTCCCACAGACCCTAAGAGAATAAAAGTCATTCCTGAGTGGCCCAATCCACCAACTATAAGGAAATTTTGGGGCTTCCATGATTTAACAAACTTTTTTAAAAAAGGTTTGTCCTATATTTTTCTATACTTGTAACACCACTCATTGAGTTAGTGAGAAATCATGTTCCCTCATGGGAAGATGCCCAGGAAAGGGGTTTTCAGACCTTACCTTACTCTAACATATCCAACACCACTAATATATATGTTTTTATTCTTTTTATAGGTGTCAAGGGAAGAAGCCCAGAGTATCAAGAACCTCTTGATTTGAGGTCAAATCCTTTCCAAGGGGTGGGGATGATGCAATCCTACCCCCCAAGGGTATTGGATAGAAGACTCCAAGAGAATTGGGCTAGAGTGGCTAAAGAAGGCCTTAGGGTTCTCATGAACCTCAGGATAGATTTATAGGCCAAGGTTGGGTCCACTCTTCTTTGTAAATATTAGAATAGGTTTTCCTTCTTTTTGGCCATTCTAATAGTATAGGGTTTTAGCCTTGTATTTCAAGGCATTACGAGTAGTCCTTGTAGTAGGGACTTTTTTGTATTTTCATGTATTTTGACATGGGGTGAGCTTAGATATTAGAGGGATGTGTGTAGCTAAGCATTTTCATGTATTTTGGCATGGGGGTGAACTTAGCTATTAGAGGGGTGTGTGTAGCTAAGCTCTAGCTTCTCAAGGAAGTGAGTTTAGCTATTAGAGGGAGTGTGTAGCTAAATTCTAGCTTCTCAAGGGAGCTTATCAAGGAAGCTTCTCAGGGAAACTTTCTTTTAGTTAGTGACCTAGGCTATAAATAGAAACATGTCTAACACTTGTCATAACTTTGATCCACTAAAACTCCATGGTTGAAAATCACCATTGAAGGACTTTAATGAAGCTCAAAGAGCTAGCCTCCACAGAAGCTTCTCAAGCAAGCTTCCATCAAATTGCCCCCACCGTGTAGGTTGAAGTAAACAACGTTAAATTTATGTCATATTGTTTGTATTTTAAACATTTTGTTGTATTCTTTCAAATTTAAATATTTTGTTTTATTGTTGGTAATTTTATATGTATTTTATACTTTAAATATTTTAGTTCAATTCAACTTGTTGGTTACATATGTTTTTTTACTTAATTTCAAATATGTATTTGATAACGAAATAAACTGAAAATACAAAGGAATTGAAATGTATGTTAGTGTGAGCTGTTGTCCAATCTTTTTTATTTTAAAAATGTAATAGTAATTGAATACTAAATATTGCTATTTTTAACTAAATGATTTTAAATTAAACTTTATTTTATTTTAGTAAAATATTTTAAAATAAATTTATTTAATAATTGGAATCTGAATTAGAAAATAAAATTATGAAGGGATGTGTTCAAGAGAATGCATGTAAGTGTTCATAATAATTTACCTATTATTTTATATCCTTAATTATTATATAAAATAAATAATCATTTTTATTTTATATAAAAATATTGTGTGTGTATTTTATTTTATATTTAATTAATTATATAAAAATATTTTTTAGTATAATATGTATATTATAACTTTTTTTATCCATCTGCATATTATAACTTTAGTCACATTATTTTATATAGAATGAATATAACAATAAAATTAAATTTTTTAATTCATAAATCCTTCACTTTTTTTCCTTAAAGAAACTTTGTGAATGATATTGCTTTAATTTTTCCTTCTATTTCTATTGATCTTTTGTACCTAAATATGTCCATGATATTAAAAGTAAGCGAACCTAAAAGTAATAAAGACCAAGATAAAAGAAACAAAAAAAGAACTAATTAAATTTCATATATAATGAATAATTACACATTTTTTATGCATGAATAATTACAATGTAGTAAAATAAAAAATTGATGTAGTGAAAATAATTAGAGTTATTTAATGAAAATTAAAAAGTGATTTAATTATCTAAGGTAGTAAAATAACAATGTAGTATTAAGATAAAAGTGTGAAAATTATACAACATTTTATTTAACAACTTATAAGAGTTATTTTTTTTCTATACCAGCATACAAATAATTAAAAGAAATAGCAAAAAAAACTTAGTTCAGAAAAACAATTTCTAAACTGAGTTATTTTAGGAAAAAAACCACGTTTAGAAATCGGTTCCACGAATTGATTTCTAAATGTGTGAAAATAATGAAAAAAAGCATAGTACCGATTTCTAAATTACATAAAAAAAACTACATGTAAGAAATCGGTTTAGAAAAGATTGATTTCTCACCGTGAATAGTATTTTGTATCATTGGGGTAAGTATTTTTTGGATTGTGTTATTTGAGTAAATATTTATTTATTTTTGTATATTTTAAGTAAAAAGTCACAATACTTGTGTCCCAACTTGGCATTGCGTGGGTATTTAAGTCATGGAAAGAGAAAAATATCAATTAAATATAAAAAAATATATCACTTATGCAAGAATTTATATGAATAATAATCCTTATCTAATTAAATCTTTTGAAACACCTCCTTATATACAATATTTTTAGTGCAAGAAAGTCTATTATTTTGTCATCACCAATTAAAACCTTTAAACCTAATTCGCTTTTCACTCTTGAGAATGCAACATAAAGTTGACCACAAGAAAATAATGGTCTTACAAGGAATACACCAACATCACTCAAAGATTGACCTTGACTTTTGTTGATTGTCATAGCAAAGCAAATGATCAATGGAAATTGACGTCTCTCAAACTTGAAATAAGTCATTCGATCAAATGGAATTAAATTCAATCTTGGTATATAAACCTTACATCCAATATTTGATCTTGTAACAATAACAACACCAATTATGTTGACTCCTAATTCTTTAATGATGAGCCTCGTTCCATTACATAAACCCAGAGACATATCTAAATTTCCCATTAGCATCATAGGTACCCCTTTTTCATTATTAAATGATGATCAAGAAGTCCAAAATACTTGATATCATTAAAAAATTTAGTTGCCAACCAATCACTTTGGACACCAATTTCTTCATCAACCTTCAAAATTGAATCAGAACTTAATTAAACTTTTTCATCACCCTAAAAAGATTTTCATGACATATTCATTGACAGAAGATACAACTTCTAAAGTAGGCTCCGAAATTGCTCTATCCTTAAAGTAATCCACATTATCAAAATTATCCAACAAATCTAGGGGTGTTCGCGAGTCAGTTCGGGCCGGTTTTAGTCAAATTCAAGACCCAACCCAATCAAATTTGATCAGTTTGATTTGGTTTAATTTTCAATTTTTTTTAAACGAAACTCAACTCAATTCATTCATGAACGGTTCGGTTTGGTTTGGGACAACGGGTACCCATTTAAATTTGATCTTTTTATTTTCTTAGAACTATTATTTTATATCATGATTCATCCAAATGTCCAATATAATTAAATACAATATTATCAAATGTCTAACATGAGTAAAATTGATTCATTTAATATCATCAACATAATATTCTAAAATCGACTAATATAAATTAAAACAAAATACTCTTCAACGATATTCACTATAATAGTCTGAATCACAACTATTTCCTACAAACTAATTTCTTGCAATAAGCTTTGCTCAACTAGATTTGCTATAGCATATTTGTTGCAACCAGATTTACTGAAATAAATGAACAAAATGTGACCCATTGATATTATATACATGGCAACAAAAATAAATATGAAAAAAGGTGAAACAAATAACAATGTATCTGAAAGTTACCTTAAGAAGTTCTAATACTAGTAGTTCAAACACTTGCAGTTCCAACACTTAGAGTCTTAATATTAGTTGTATTCAAAGCCAAACCAAACAACTCTAAAACTTTTGATCGGTTTTGATCAGTTCAGTTTGGTTTTGATTGGATCTATAAATCTAAACCCATGACCCAACCTGTACATGAACGGTTTGGATTAGTTCGATTCGATTTTGACTCAAATACATAATGACTCAACCCAAACTGTTCGGATCAGTTTGGGTCAATTCTAGTTCGCGGGTAACCCATACTCGTGAACACCCCTAAAAAAACAGGATAAATAGATTCAACTATATCTTGGACAGGTTCCTAACAATTTGTAACAATGAAAGAATGAGGAATTTCAATATGAGATTCACCATTATTATAATCACCAACATTACCATCACCAAGAGCAGCAATCCAATATGAAAATTCCTTCTTTTCAATTTCGTCAATATCACCAATTCCCCTTTACAAACGCATGTTCTGAGTTAAATTCAAGAGTTTGCAATATTTCCATAATCGAGATGAGTTAATAGGTTACATTAAAATTTCAGCCCTACTTGCATTGGCACAATAGACAAAATTTGTCTAAAATCACTACCAAGAACAACTACTTTTCCACCAATAGGTTTATGCAAACTTCAACATTAAAGCAAATAATATCTCTCAATTTCCTATCAAGAGCTTCAAATGCCCATTTATTAACCATAGGTGCTTCATCCCATATAATTAATGTTGTGTGCTGCAACAATTCTGCTTTTAGACTTCCTTGTTTAATAGAATAACAAGAATCCTCATTCAACAATAATGGTATGGCAAATTGAGAATGAGTTGTTTTACCACCAAGAAGAAAAAGTGAAGCAATACCACTTGAAGCTACACTAAGAACAACCTTCTTTTGAGATCATAATTTATATGACAATGTCTTCCACAAAAAGGTTTTACCTATACCCTCCATATCCTTTACCAAAAAAGAAACCAACTTGTTCAAAAGAACATGCTTGAATTATACGGTAATACACAATCTTTTGATCTTGATTAAACATATGAACATGTTTGTCAAATAATTTTTTCATTTTATTGACATCATAATTAATCTCATTGGAAAAAAGTACATTACCATATTCATTAACATCTTGACCAATAGGAAATGGCATGGTTTCAAAATCTTTAAGGGATCTCCCATTAAAGACCATTAATTCTCAATCTCCAACAAACAAAGCTTTCTCAATTTATCATCTTCAATTATGAGATCTATACGAAAAGATAAAATTCTATTACAAAACAACTTGGATATAAATAAATGGTATAAATTTAAAAAAGTTCAAGGATATACCTGGGAATTTCAGTTCTTTCCTTTTCTCATATAAAATTCCATTAGATAATACTTTCCAAGTTGCTTACTGATGAAGATCAAACAAGAAACATGGACAATGAAGATCTATAAGGACTCGGTGGACTGATTTGCAAGACAAGGCCCATGAAAATATACTATCTAGTTTTATTTTTCTATCAAATAAAGTTATAAATATTTAATGTGGAATAATAGGAGTGGTTGTTGGCTTGCTAGCAATTAATAAGCCAATAACTTGAAATAATTATTGTCATTAGGAGTTTATTATAATTAGGGACTCTTGGTATGCCTTAGGAAAACTATATGTACCTCACAATTTTATCAATGAAGGAAAACTTAGTTTTGGAAGAAATCATAATTTAGCTTTGTGCTAAATATCAGAGAATTATTCTCTCTTGGTTCTTGTGTAGTGTTGCAACGTGGGCCATGACGGGACAACGATAAAAAAGATAAAGAGAGTGTCTTCCAAAAAAGGAAAATTGAGGGAGTCGCCACCAATGTTTATTAAGGAAAACGTTGGGAAAACAAAAAAAGATAAGGAATGGTCTACGATTTGAGAAAAAGAATTCGAGAATTGTTTATGTGCGGGGAAGGTGTTAGCACCCCATGCGCCTGTCATGAAAATGAAAGCCTTTAATCGAGTGAGCTAAAAATAAAGTTACTTTTAATTACTTATCTTCCCTTGAGAACATGAATTATGTTTGTTTATTTAGAAAAAGAAAGAAAATTTTTAGTTTTATAAACAAAAAGGTTTTTTTTTTTGTTTTTTAGGTCGACAAGGGGTTTTCCCTTGCTCCTACGTATCCTCAGGTACAATGAGGAAATCATACTTACGTATTTCTTTGGGTAGAAAATAGTTTGTGTTGAGTTGAGTTGATTTTATTTTATTTTTTATTTTTTTGAAAGATTTGTTAAAGATTCATTAAGGTGTTCGACCTTGAAACGACGTTGAATTATAAGAAAAATAAAGAGAATTGCTTAAGGCATTGGACATTGAAGTGATCTTGAGTAATGTGTAATTTTTGCGAAGAAAAAGGATAATTGAGTGATCATTTGTTTGAGTATTTTTACCTTTTAGAGAAATTTTTAGTTTTGTGGAAACTTTGTGAAGTCAAGCAAGTCAGAGACCTAGCATGACATTTAACAAATTTTACTCACACGTTATTGAAACACCACCAAGCAAGTTGGAGACCCAGCATGGAGTGCACAAAATGTGAAAAAAGATTCTTTGTGAAGTCAAGAAAGTTGAACACCCAAAATGCAATTCACAAAATTTATCCACACATTACTGTGTATGGAATGTTTGATTTGGATGAGGCGTGTTTGTGAACATAACTGTTTATAAATGTATCTTATCTCTCTATGACTTTCTTAATGTTTTTAACATATTGTGAGATGTATTTCACTCCCTATCTATTTGTGTTGTATGTGTTTGGGCCGATTGCCACCCAGAGGTAAGGATCATCAGAGTAGCGAATATGATGCTATGAGAGAGGCTTAGCTTCAAGTGTTTAGATATATTTTAAGTTTGGGACTTTTGCTCTAATAGTGTGACATCCGGGTAGGGTTATACATTTATAGAATTTCTTTATGAATTTTTGTAAATTACTTTACTTTAATCTTGTATGGCCTTTGGAGTGAAAACCTTATGTTTATCTTTACTTATGTCAATGCACAGATGTTGAAGAGATTTAAGATGTGAACATTTAGTCGAAAAAGTTTTAATAAGTTGATATTTTTGCGTGTGTTTTTACTTTACTTATTTTTCGCATTAGTAATTAAATAAGCTTTTGGGGGTAAAAGGTGTTACATGTGTGACTTGTGAAAATTATTTTAAAATATGTAGCTTTAATTATAAATTAGTTTAAATTTAATTATATATTTATAAAATATATTTTTGTTGGATCAAGTGGCCTCAGAATAATTAAGAAGGGGGGTTGAATTAATTATGAACGTGTCTTGACTAATTAAAAGTTTATCCTTCTTAATGTTACTAGATTCAATTAGGTTTTACTACTAAGTTATGAGAAAGTAAAGAACAAAAACAATAACTTAGACAAAAGTAAAGCGGAAATAAAAAGTACACAACGAAAAAGTAAATAGTGTAGGGAAGAAGAAGACAAACACAAGATTTATACTGATTCAGCCACAACCCGTGCCTACGTCCAGTCCCCAAGCAACCACCAGTTCTTGAGATTTCCAATAACCTTGTAAAATCCTTTACAAGCAAAGATTCACAAGGGATGTACCCTCCCTTGTTCTCTTTGAACAACCAAGTGGATGTACCCTCCACTTGAACTGATCCACAAGAGATGCATCCTCTCTTGTTCTCAGTATTACAATCCTAGTAGATGTATGCTCTACTTGTACCACAAAGGATGTACCCTCCAATGTGTTAAGACAAAGAATTCTTAGGCGGTTAGTCCCTTGAATCTTTGTAAGGGGAAACAAAAGATATCTCAGGCGGTTAGTCCTTTGAAATCTTTTGTTTAAAAGGAAGAGGAAGAATCAAAAAAATTCTCAGGCGGTTAGTCCTTTGAAATCTTTTGGCAAGAGGAAGAGAGAATGAAGAAAAAGAATAGCACAAGTTTTTGGCCAATGAACTTTTCTTGAAGAAAGAAAGTATTGAACAAAAACTCTTAGAAGAATGCTTTGAATGAATGAAAGAAATATGAATTATCACTATAAAATTTGTGCCATGGTCACATATTTATAGCCATTTGATGGCTCTTGAAAAAACAAGTTAAAAGTTGTAACTCTTGGCAATTTCTTCAAAACTAGTCACTTTTTAAAAGTTGTGACTCTTTTGAAAACTAGTCACTTAAAGGTTGTGACTTTTGAAAAAATCTTCAGAAATAAGTCACTTTAAGAATTGTGACTTTTGGTAATTTATTTTTCAAAATCAGTCACTGATAATCGATTACAAGTATTGTGTAATTGATTACACAAGTTTGAAACTGTTTTATCACAAGTTGTGACTCTTGAAATTTGAAATCTAACGTTTTAAAACATTGGTAATCGGTTACATGCTCATGTTAATCGATTACTGCTTTGTAAAACAATTTGAAAAGAATGTTGGCTACTGGTAATCGATTACTGCCTTCTGGTAATCGATTACCAGAGAGTAAAACTCTTGGTAAAAGATTTTTCTTTGAAAAATTCTCTTGAACAAAATTGTGCTATTCAATTTTTTTTTGAAAAAATCTTTTTATACTTATCTTGATGCTTTTCTTGAAATTCTTGTACATCTTAAGTATTCTCTTGAATCTTCACTTTAATCTTGATTCTTGGTTGAACGACTCTTTGATTCTTGATACTTGCTTGACTCTTGATTCTTGAAATGAGTCTTTGGCATCATCAAAATAAACTTGGAAAGCTTTGCTTCCACATTTTTAATTATAAATCCTTATTTTTAATAATTACTGTTCATGAAACAAATTTTAATATATGTTATTTAATTATAAATTATTTTAAAATATTTTAAGCTTTCATTAATGTTAAATCTAATGAAGTTAAATCAACGATTATTGTTAAGTGTAACTTTTGATCAACGACAATGTTAATTGTAACTTTCGATCAACAACTAACTATGATTAAATCAAATCAAGGGTTATTATTAAATTAAAATCTTGATCTAATGGCTAAAAAAACTCCAAGTCTCCTTTACATATAGTATATAGAAGATGTATATAGATTATTTATAAAAACAAAACTATACTATATGTTTTACCTAAATATTTATTTTAAAAATATACAAAACAATTTTATTTTATTTTATCTTAAATGAAACCTTATGTATATTTATTATGAAATAGAATACCTATTTTTTTTATATATATAATCTTACGTAAAAAAATTGTTTTTAATTATAGAACATAAATATATAAATTATGTTTATTTAATTTAACAGAACCTATAAAAACAGATTTTTATAACATGTTATAAAATTAAAATAGATCAGTTTAATGTGCAATCTAATATTTATTAAACAATATGGATATATAATGTTGATGAAAATTAATCCGCAGTTTAATATACAGTCTATTTTTCATATGTTATTGAATTTATAATGGGCATTGTGCATATGAAAGTTGATTGAAAAATAATGTTGACGAACAAAGCTGACTTATTGCCAATTTTTCTGAATGATTTGTTGATGAATATTGAATATGCATAAGTGTATCCTATTGTGTTCAAGCCAAGAACCTATTTGGGTCTTCACTAATCATTAATTAGTTAACTTTATTCTAAATAATGGTTCAAGTTTATAGAACAGTTTAATTAAAAATATAATATCATATTGAAAGAATTTTGTTTGTTCATAAATTAGTTTGTTTGTAGGGACACTATAGATTTTATTGTGCATAGGAAGAATTTATAAAAGGAAAAGGTGACAAAGAAAGGACACAAGAAGTTAGAGAAAGGAAGGGGGAAAAGTAGATAAAAAGAGCGAGTAATTAACTTACATATTCTTACAAAATTTCAATGTTCAATCATTTTTATTTGAAAACTCAAGTCAAATGCTTTGATATGATCTTTTGTTGTTGCTCTAACCATAGTTGTTGTTGTCGCGACAAAGTATCCTCTTGCATTGATACATTATTTAAAGTTTGTTCGTTGGTATTTGTACTAGGCCATGGTCCAAAAGGATCATCCTCTATGGAAGCTGCCAATGTTGTCTCATTACAATCCTTTGCACTAAATGTTGGTGGTATTGTTGAAGCATACAAATTGTGTGCTTGGAAATGTATGGGAAGAATACTCAAATTAGGATTCTGAGGAGAAATAAGAGTTGGTGCTTCCATTATGGCATCAAGATTTGACTTGTGCATTTGGAATGTTGGAAGTGAAGCATTCTTAAAAGAACATTGCGACTGGAAACTTGGTGTTGTAATCATGTTATCTGAAGTTTTAGTATTAGAATTTAATGGCACTATCATATTGTTCTTTGCAGAAGAACCTTGAGCTCTGAAAGTTGCCTCATTTGTTGTCTCATTTGGATACATGTCACCAAAAATTACATCTGGATTTGCTATGGAATTGGAACTTTGATCTGAGAAGGTTGTTACAACAAGATCCTGAGCATAAAAGGTTTGTGTTGTTGCCTTAAATGTTGGTGCCACATCAAAATCAAAAACATCAATAAAATTATCACTAGTGGTTACAGGGGGAGCAACAATTGTTGTGTCATCAAGGAATGGGTTGTACTTGTCTTGAGGAACTGAAGCTTGATCAAATAAGGTGACAGATGGATGAAATCCATTTGCCAATTTGGGTGATGTTTCAATGGGTGCAGTTACTGTCTTTGCCAAAACTAATTCCCAACAATCTTTGGAGCTATTATGGGAACTTGCATTTATATTTTGCTGCTCCCACAATTTTTTTTCATTTTGTTGCACTTCCAACTGCAATTCATTAAAACTTACCACATCCAAGCTTGACCTCGATGTTTGATCAATTGAAAATGATTTTGTAGAATCAGGACCATTTGCAATAGCATAATCATCATATAGCGATTCTTTCTCATCTTGGTCTGATTGCTCTGAATACATGTCTTGCTCAAGCGATCTCCTAGGACTCATAGCAGCATCAGTAGCACTCATGAGATCTTCCAATGATGTACATTGTGACCCTGATTCAGACCCTATTTCAAAAAACCTTTCAAGTGTCCCATATCTTTCACTAGCTTCGTCTTGTGATGAACTTGGACCTGTATGGTCCTTTGGGGGAGGAAAAAGGAAGTGTTTTGAGCTATTATTTGTCGGGAAAGAAGCTTGGTCATTTAAGAAGTCTTGTAATGTTTCCATAAGCTCCTCAGAAACTTTTGCCACTCTTGGGTAGTCATACGATCTCCCAACCCCAATGCTTGCACAAAACGAATAAAAAGTAGATAATTCATCAAATTGCTTGTAGGATTTAACACAAGCATTGAATGTTGCAGCGCTTGCTAAAAATGGCAAATTGAAGAAGCTATCTAAGACAACAGCAAGCCCATCGGAGATATCCCTATACAGATCAAAGCTTTCTCGCACAATAGCATAAAGAGAAATTTGAACCAAACGGTTGGTCCTAGCTAATCCTGTAGGCCTTGATCCAATAGCTCTATCCAACAACCTTTGCCAATGTGAAATTCTGTCAAGCACCATTGTAGGTTTCATGTCTTTGATACCTGGCTCATTGGATAACTTGTTCTTTTGGTTCCTCTCATGAAATTGGTTGTGATATGTGAACCGGCGTTGGAGCTTTCCCGTTAGGAAGCAATCTAAGCGTTCATCGAGGTATAAAGCAAATGTTCTAATGAATGCAGTATAATCCCAAGAGCTAGAATTAGAGTTATCCTTGAAATTTGAAAGGTTGAGAATTTTTGCACCTCTTTTCATTGCATGGAATACTTCCCTAGGAAAATATGGATCACCATCTTGAAATATTCTAAGGACAATCATGAGACATTTGAGAGCAACAACCCAATTGCGGGTCTTACCAATGCGTTTTCCTATGTAATGAGCACAAGCAGCTGCATATACTTTGTTAGAGGAGACTATGTTCAAAATTTCATTCACATGACGCTCTTCAATTGGATTTTTGTCATGGTTTGTGGCTTTAAGGATGGTGACTTCAAGATTGGCTGCATTGGTTACCTTGGCAAGACTAATGCTTGTTTGGTCCTTCACTGCCCCAATTGCATTCCTTAGTTTGCTTGGCATTTTGAATCAAATTGTATGAGAATTTGGTATCCTTGTTTGCTTGTTCTCCAACCAAAATTCTAAAATTATTAGGCATTTGATGTTTGATCTTAACTTTCTTTCTAATAAAAGATGTTTGAAGGAAAATGATAGGATTTCCAAAGAACATTTTTAATGTCAGACATTGGCAGAAGACTATGAACGTTCAATTTGTCCTTTTTTTAGTTTATGGATTTTAATGGTGGAGAGTAAAGATGGGAAAGGAAAAACCTAGGCATGACGAGAATATCGTTCTTTCTTGGTTGGCCAATTTATGCTTTTGATTTAGTAATTTAACTTTATCATATTTGATTAACTTTCTCTCTCTATGATTTTGTTATTCAATAACAAAACATCTATTTTAATCTTCAAAGGTATACATAATATCATTTAAGTATAATTTTTCATAAACTAGTGTATTGACGCATGCATTCTATGACAAACATTTAGATATATTTATTATGAACGTATGAAAACATAAAGTTTGAAATTTTTGTTTTCAAAAAGTTCAAAAATTACACAATCTATTTCTAATAATTTTTCTTAAAGTCTAATAATAATCTATTTATTACTATTATAAAAAGTAAATCTTCCACATGTGAACATTTGATGGCTCCATGTGTCAGCATTTTAGAAACTTTAACTTTTTTCTTATATATTTCTATTTCTTCCTTTTTAGTTTTAAACTTTTTCTTTTTACAAATTTTTTTCTTCTCTTACAATTTTTAATGTTTTGTCTTTTTTTTTTTTTTACATTTTCTTCTTTTTTTTTTAATGTTTTTTTCTTTATCTTTTATTGTTTTTTGTTTTTTTCATTTTTTTATAGTTTACACCTTTTGGGAATTGGTTGAGGAACTAAAAAGAGAAAACATTTATTGTAAAGATAGTAAAGATCATAGGAGAGCATAAAAAAAATTATAGGTAATGTAATTTTGCTCCTACAAATAAATAATTTCTCCTTTTAGTTTCTTAATCAATGCCCTAAGGGCATTGGTCAACATTTATCATACTTTTTATATATGGAAAATAAGTTATGCACCCAAAAAAAATAATTTTACATTGTCGTCCAATTATAATATTTTTTTCTTTTATTTTCTTTTCATGTTTTTTTACAATGTAAGTTTTATAAGAGAAAATAATGTAAAATAATTTTATATCGTCATCTAATCACAAACTTATATGTATGTTAAATCTATTGACTTTTAGAATAACTAACTTAAAAGTCATAATAATTGTGATTTCTAATTGATTGACGGTGTAAAATCATTTTACTCTATTAGTGCATAACCATTAAATTCTTTATATATATTATATATATTATATATTAAACAGAACAATCAAACGGACAAATAAGAAGTAGGAAACAAATCAAAACAGTTATGAATGTATGAAGATGTAGGTAAAATAAACAAATTAAGAAGGATAAAGCTTAGAACTTAAAAATGATACATAAACATAAAGAAAACTGAAACGACAGTAGTCCACGCGGAATCAGTTACGGAGGAAGAAGAGAAGAAACTGAAACGGCGATAATCCACACTGAATCAGTAAGGAGGGAGAAGGGAGATAAAAGAAAAAACTTGCAAATTTATTTGATAACAACGAAAGAAAAGCTTACAAAAAGTGTTTTCCAGAGCTTCTCTCTCTACAATCTATGTGACTATTTCTATTTGAAAAAAGGGTGCCTCACAATAGAGTTGAGGAATTCTTTTATAGAAAATTTTGAGGTACTATAGCTACAATGCAGGTAACAAAATCGGAACTATGTTTACAGGAATCGGTAAAATTTATACATCATCCAAACAAATACCAAAACAATCCTCTTCATTTTGGTAGAAATGATCATTTTCTGAAGAATTCGTATCTTCTTTCTTTGAAGAAGAGCTCCCTTCTTCTTGACTTTGGAGTAATTTCAAAACTTCTTTTAAGTTTTTGGTGAGATGTTCCTTGGAGTTGGATCCTGCTAGGAAAATAGCTACTTGGGACTTTTGATCGAGGAATAAAGAAGTCTCCGAATCAGTAGCTTTCAGAAACTCTGGATGGGCTTTAAACTAGATTTTCACCTTATCTGGTTTGGCCTTTGATGCATCAAACTGATTCCACCACTTGACAAATGCATGTCGTTGAAGGGATGGAAATTGCTTTTTGTTTTCCGTCTTACTATGTCTGTATTGCCAAGAAAATATCCAAGACAAAGCAAAACTGGAAAAATATTTTTAATTTGTGGGAATTCGTGATTCCTGAGAATTAAACATCTTGTTGAATTGAGCAAATCCATGTTGAACATGCTCCAAGAATATTTCTGGAATTGGACCAAAAAAATCTCACCACTGAAGGAACCAATTTGGAAAATTATAAACTGTGTTAGTCTTGAAGTAAATGAGCCATGAATGCTTGTATTTGTTGTTTTGATGCCAAAACACTTTGGTCTAGGCATCTATATAATCCCAATAGGTGTAACCTCTAGGATCAAAAGGTACAATTTTTTTTATTTCATGTAAATTAGGGGGTTGTAGAACTTTTAATATGAATTCATAAAAGATTCTGGTTTTATTGATAGCTGTTGGTTTAAAATGGAATCTAGAAGGAAACGCCTTGGCTATGGCCTTGAAGGGATTTTTGTCCCAATACTCTAACTCCATCTACAAAACAGTTGAAAATTTATTTTTGTAAATATAAGTGTTAGTGGATTTTGGGCCTGGTGTTGCCCTTTGGGTTATTGGGGTCAATATCTATCCCCCTTTTGAAATGTTACAGATAACTTTGGATTCTTTGGTTTTTTGGATAAGGGTTTTTAAATAAATTTCAGATTCATCATTAGATTCTAAGGCTATGTCAGCCCATGTTTTCTTAGGGAGCTTTGTTAGGCCAATTTCTTGGAGGGCCAAAAGTGTCTCGATTGGGAAGGCATAGTTGGCCTTGCTTTGTTTTAATGTTTGATTTTTTTAGGGTTCCTGAGTGGATGGCTCAGGTTTGATTGCAACTAGTTGGGTAGGTGACCCATCTTGTTGTTTTGGTTTCTGGGTTGATGACCCAAATTGGGTTGGTGACCCAGATTTTGAGGGTGAAATATTTTTTGAGGATGGCTCTGGTAGAGCTAACTTGAATCCTTTTCCAGAACTCCTTCCTCCTCGTAAGGAGGTGTTGGATGCCTTAGGAGACATGACAATTTTTCTGTAAGAATTCACGAGTAAGATAGTCAGGTAGAGAGTTTGAAGTGCCCTTAAGATACTTTATTTTGAAATAAAAAAACACTTAAAATTGCTTGGCATCTCGCAAATATCTGCTTTGAGGCAAGATTTTTAATATCCTTTTGTAAAATATCTTTGGCTGATTTACAATCAACCCTGATTAGAAACTTTTGATTTAACAAATCATATTGAAATTTGAAAATGCACAAAACAATTGCTAAAACTTCCTTTTTAACATTTGAATATTTTTGTTGTTGATAACCGCTAAATATGAGTTATTTTGATAATAAAAATATATTGAAAATATCTTTAAAAATATTTATTTAGCAGTTATCTTTGGCTTAAATATTAAGATTTGATATTTTTCTTATTTATGGCTTACATATATGAAAAGGAGAGATTAAAGGAGAAAAAGATCGAGAAAATATCTAAAATATCAGGAAGTCTCGGGAAGATATGATTACAAGCAAAAAAAATCCAAAAGATATCAAAAATATCAAAAAGGAAGATTTTTAGCATCAGACCCAAGTCCACTACAACAACTATAAAAAGAGAGTCAAGCCAAGCAGATAACACCACAGAACCCCCTCTAGTAGGGATTTCATTTACTCTTTTTCTTTCTTTCATCCCTCTTATCCCATCAGTTCTTATACCCCATCCATCGAAAAGCCCTCAATGGCCATGAGTGGCTAAACCCCTAGAGCAAGTAATTAAACAGATGTGGGTAGAATATAATCACCTAAATTGATAAAAGAAAAATCATAAACTCATACATCCTAGGTAAACAAGGCAGGCCAGGTCCCAACCTTATCAAATTCTGATTTTATTTTATTTTTATCTTCTATTTTTATCTTTTACTTTTCTTATCTTATCTTTTATCTTTTATCTTCTATTTTCTTTTATCTTTATCATATCTTAATTTAAATATTTTATCTTCTTTATCTTCTATTTTTATCTTTAAATATTTTATCCTTTCTTTTAAATCTTTATCTTATCTAATATATTTCTTTATCTTTATTTTAAATTCTTTATCTATTGCTTTTAAATTGGGTTTGCATTAATCTAAGTACAAACAAAGTTCCTGTGGATGTGACACTCGGACTTCCGAGTACTTTACTAGTGATAATTTGGTACACTTGCCAATGAGTTAACAGTTGTGTAGATTTCCAATGCTATGATGTATATGCAATGACATTTTCTTGGGTATTGATTCTTTGTTTGAGGATACCACCATAACCTATGTCAGATGCATATGTTTCAACAATTTTGAATGAATGAAGAATTAGGAGATACAAACATTTTATAGATTGGACTGAGTTTGATTTCTTTGACTACCTGGGTATGAATATTAGACCAAGGAGAAGGATTTTTTCTTAACCTATCAAGTAGTAGTTTGACAACCTAGAAATCTTTGTAACTGGGTTTTGTCTAAGATTTGATTTGGGAATTTGTTGGCAAACTCAATTGACCTATCAATTGGTATTATTGTTCCTTGGTGGATATTATGACCAAGGAATCGAATCTTTGTTCGAAAAAGATTAATTTTGGTTTGGGAGACTGCAAGACCATTTTGTTTAATAATATTAATGAAGGTATGCAAATGTTTAAAATGTTGTTCAATGGTTTGAGAAAAAAATTAAGACATCGTCAATATAGACAATGGAAAGTTTTGAATATGGATTAAAAATATCATTCATAAGTTTTTGGAATTCTGAAGGGGCATTCTTAAGAGCAAATGGCATAGCTTTCCATTCATATTGCCCAAAGGGAACTGTGAAGGCAATCTTGTACCTATCAGTTTCCTTTATCTGAATTTGCCAATATCCTGACTTCATGTTGAATTTTGAGAATATCTTTGCAGAGTTTAAACTATTAAGTAAATCCTTTTTGTTTGGGATAGGAGATCCTTAATTTCTTTTTGCCCATATTGAAGGAGTTCTTCATTCATTTGGATTGGTCTAGCTTTTGTGGGAATTTGTTTTTCCCTAAAGTCTTTCTCATAAGGGAGATCAACTATATGTTTTACCCTGGATGTGTTGTAACAAAGATTGGATTTTTCTCCTTTAATTGGGGTTTTTCTAATTAGTTTCAATATTGCTGGAAGAAACTTCATCTTTTAAAAAGTTGATTTGGCTAATCTTCTTTTCTATGAAGTTTATGTTTCTTACAATTGGTTTAGTGGAGAATTCAAATGTGATTTTTCTTCTTATGTGCGAAGTGGTTATTCCCTAGGATAACTTCGTTCTTAAGGTTTTTTACCAAAAGAAAATTTGTTTCAATCCTAAGACCCTGGTTATCTATGATTGCATTGGATAACTTATAATTGATTTTTAGTTTTGAGCCACTCATTGTACTTTGTTTCTCCGAAGTTTTCTCAAATAATTTTGTAGGAATTAATCCTTCTAAAATACAGTTTGAATCAGCCCCAGTGACAAATAGGGCCATTGTATCTAAAACAAAAGCATTTATAATGATTCTAATATTAATATAAAATTTTTGGATTTTAATCTTGTTGATTAATCCCATGAACATTTCATCTTCTTGACATTCATCTTTTTCTTCTTTTTCCTCATTTTCTGAATCACTTTGTTCTTCGAAATGAGAGAGGATGATTTGATGAATTTCTTGTTGCTGTCTGAGTTCTTTAACTTCTTGCTTAAGTTTATTAATCTCTGTTTGAAGATCTTGGATTGTGGTTGGTTTCACAGAAGTATTTTCCAATCTCTTGAGAATACTACTAACATCAAATTTGTTATTGGTAATAAAATCTTTTGATTTAGGCTTGGCTTCCAAAGATTTTTTAAGTTTATTCAGGAAAACCTTCTTTTCCTAAGGGTGAGGTATGAAATTGATTGTTTCAAACAAAAGATCATGTTCTTTTGTTTAAAGTGTTGACCTCTTGGATATCTTCATCGTCCGTGGATGATGGTTGATCATTCTGTTGGATTTGTTTAAGATTTTCTTCCGAAGATACCTCCCCAGTTTCTTCCTTTGAGGTTTTAATGAGCAGATTATTGATTTGTTCTTCTATGAATGGATCTAGATTTAGATTTCTTAATTTCTTTTTCAATTTGCAATATTTTCTAATGTGGCCATGTTTTCCACAATTGTAGCATACTACTTTGGTTCTAGGTTGCATAACTGATTTGGGCATATTGGTATCTTTGCTGGTTGAGGGCTTATGCAAGTATTTCCTGTTCGGAAATCTCTTTTTATTGAAGTTTTTTTTCTCATGAAATTCTTTTTTATGGTTTTGTTTTGGACAAGCTGGCAATCCAAATTGTTTGCAGAAAGACCCTAAATCTCTTTTAGTCTGGGCTTTCTCCTTGGCCAGTTGTCTCTGAATCTTGTCATCTTGGAAATTTTTTAAGGAAACTTTCTAGACATAAGAGATTAATTGACCATAACTTAAATTGTCATATGGAATGTCTCCATTGATGAATTGACTACGGATCTTATCTCTAACCTTATCTCCTAATGATCTTGAAAGACCGGCTAGAAATTTCTCTTTCCAGAAAGGTTGTTGACTATCTTCCCTCGTGTAAACTTTAGTCTGGAAGGTGGCTCTATACCACCTAAAGTCTGCTAAATTTCTACACTTAAGGTTGGATAACAATTTTGCTGACCTATCTTTCCAAAGTGATGGGTCTCCAATAAAATGTTAGGCGCTGCATTAAAAATAAGGCTATTAATAGCATCAGGGATCTCCTCGGTATCATTATTTGTAATGACTTTTCCATTGAGATTAGTTTTAATAGCGCTATATATTTTTGAATTTTCCTCATTAGTGAGCTAATTATCCCACCATCTTTTTAATTGGCCAAAAAATCCTGCCACCAGGATATCTACAATTGTTTCCTCCAGACACTCATGGGATGTTTGGTATGTCGTGGCCACCATGGTCATGTGTTGGAGTGTATTCATGATATTGTATTCTATTTGAGCATCTATATTCCATTCATAGATGTTGTTTGCACTAAAACTTTTAAAGTTATTTTTGCCTCTTTCTTCCAGTAAAAGATCAAGGGTGGTTGGTCTTTGGTAATAAAGTTTGGAAGGTGTTTTCCAATGTCTAGTGTTAATTGGATTGATATCTTTTTCAGACCCTGAACTTTCTTCAGTTACTTGTTTTGAGTTTTTGTTACTATCATCATTAATGACATTAATTAGTTTCGAGGTGTGTCTAGTTCTCATCTTGGATGATTCTTCTAATGGTTGAGGGGTTTCATGAATGGTTTTAAGTAAATTATTAATCTTGTTTAATAATTCACTATTGCTATCACCGACCTCCTCTGTAGGGGATCTATATTTTCTAAGTTCCCTAAATTTTTGTTTTTCCTTTTCACTAACCTTAAAAGGTTTGAACAAAGGTTTTTCTATTGGAACACTTGACATTGAGCATTTGTGGTCCTTGGGCTTAGTAGAGATTTTTTCTTTACTATTGGATTCTCCTAGCACCTGAAGATACTTATTGGTATAGTTAGCCTGTTCCATTAGGCTTCTGATGTCCTTTGGGGTTATTTCTTCATTGACATCTTTTGTTTTAAAAGGTGTGGCCATGATAGGTTTATCACTACTATCCTTGACCTTTGGTAGTTGGTATTGTGTTGTGGGAGGTAATTCCAATTGGATTAACTCACCATCTTTAGGTTGCCAGTTGGTAATGGCATTGGTTGCTGGATCGCCTATCATGTCTTGTTTCCACGGGTAATATATATTTTCTTTGATTGTATAAGCATGAGACTAATCAAAGAAAGGAATATTAATTTTGACTCTTTCGACAATTTTATAAAACTTGTCTTGGATTTGTTGTCTTTTAAACCCTTTAAAATGTTGAAAAAACCATCTCCTTTAAGGTTCATTCTCTGGAGAATAAATGTATTTTCTAAGGGTCTTCTTATCAATGCTAAATTTGTCAGATAACATCATAAGGCTCATGGATAGAAGAGTATGTTGGAGATTGAATTGACTTTTGTTCATCTTCTTGTTCCTGATTGTATGTGGTTCTAGGTATACTAGAAGTCATATCTAATCCTTGGAGGTTTATGCTAGAAAACTGGTTATGTGACTCAGATCTAGATAATCCTATTGGAATTGATTAGGTCCTTACTAAAAAATACCTTTTAGCTGATTCATACTCAAATTGTCTTGAGGCTTCTATTCTGGACGAGAAAAAGTTTCTCCTATTGAAGGTTATTTCAACCTTACCAGAATTATCTTGTTTAATTTGCTCTATGGTAGGGGCAGGTCTGGGGACTGAAGGCGTAGCCTTGTCCATGACCCATTTTTCAGGAAGAGTTACCTTATCCCATTTTATAATTTTGGGGAGAGAAACATTATCCTTTGTCATATCAGTTATAAACAAAGTTGTCTCTCCTTTTTGGGGTTTCAAAGGACTCTTGATGCACAAGTATTCATGACCTTATACTGGATTCTGTAAATTAGAGTTGCTGGAATTGAACTCTCTTTCATGTGGAGGTCATGAAAGTGGATATTTAGGAATAGAGAGTCAAGGATGTTTCTATCCATCAGACTCACCATTTTGCTTGGGTAACAGTTGAAATAGGTTGGTCCTTGTCCTAGGCTTGTTTCTACTGTTCCTATTAAAGAATCTTTGAATTTGTTGTGCCTAATATCTCTAAGACACATTAAGACGACGACGTCTATACCCATGTCAATTAATGTTTTGATTGCTACCTAGACACATCCTTTGTGTAGATATTTGTATTTTCTATAATGTTCATAAATTGAATTTTTTGATAATAAATGGAATTCTTTTCCTATATCTTGTCCTAGATGAATATTATTTTCTACAGTCTTAATTACGTAATAAAAATTATGTTTGTTTTTAGTTGTCTTAGGAACATATAATGTATCCTGAGGGATTTCTGGAATACTCCAGTCATCCATGTTTTGGTTTATCTCCTCGAAGCGTACTTCTTCATTGAAGAGATTATGTTTAGGGGGTGACCCAGTGGGTCTGATTTTCTTGTTCAGTAAGCAAATTTAAGTTTCTTGGGTCTGAGGTTGAGGATGAAGATGACGAGTTGGAACAAAAAGAAATACGGAAAAATGATTGTAAAAGACGAGACATTATAATTTTCATCCTCTAATATCTTTGCCTTCATGTGATTCCATAGAAATGTTTCCATAAGATTATATGTTACTAAATTTCCTGGATCTGGAAAAATATTTTTTATCTCTCTCTCTCTCTCTCTCTCTCTCTATATATATATATATATATATATATATATATATATATATATATATATATAATATTTGTAATATTTATATTATATATAATATTTATATTATTAGTACATTACTTATTTATATATTTTGTTTATAAAATTTACATTAATTAGTCAATATATTTACTACAAAATAATATTTAGATTCCATATTTGATAACTTTAAATGTGAAGATTTTGTTGATTAATATTTATACGATAATGTTAATTTTTTTTACATAAAAACACAACAAATGAATAAAATAAATTTATTAAATATATTTTATTACAAATATTCTTATTTGTAATGAAACTTTCATTACAAATAAGACATGCAACTTTCTCTAACTTCACAAAAAACCTTCCTACAACTACTATGTTTTACTTTGGTCTTTAAAATTTGAAAATAAAACCCATATTTTTTCTAATATACATGGTTGAAAAGAACTTTCTATATAGTTCAATAAACTATAAACCTAATTTCAAGTTGCAACCCTAGGATCCCAAAATTAAAGAAAAGAAATCAGTACCAGACTTAACCTGCAACATAGGACAGTCACCTTGCATGTAATAGATGGACCCCAAAAAGACCTCATCTTTTAAGGACTTCAACATGAAAGTTGTAGAAAATTTTATCACGAGTAAACCAAGACTAATTTCATGAAAAATAAATAGGTAAATTTTATTCTTGGAAAGATGCGCGGAGTCGCCACCAACGTTTATTGGTGGAAAACGTCGGAAAAATCGAAGGAAACCGGTCAAAATGAAAATTCTAAGTTCAGGAGTTGTATTTACGTTTGAGGAAGGTATTAGCACCTCTCACGTTTGTCAAAGGACAACAGCCTATTTTTTAGAATTGTGAATTTGTGTTATTTTACTTTTTATTCCTTTTTATTTTTTGAGGTCGACAAAAGTGGGGCTTTTGCTCCTACGTACCCTCCATCGAAGAGGAAATAAGACCTATGTAGTTCCTCCTTATGCGTGAATCAAGTGATTCTTTTTACTTGAAGGGTGATCATTTTAAGGCGTTGGACCTTAAAAATGATCTATTTTACTTGGTAAGAAACTGAAATGATAAATTTTCAAAACCCTATTTTTTGTGGACGAGCTTGACTAGGCGAGTTGATTTTAGCCTCAGTTTCACTTTAGTTATTAGTCAATTCAATTAAGAATGAGAAATCCCAAAGAGAAAACGTCCGATTGATTTTTCGCTTTATTTTACTAAAAGGTATTTTTTGATTATTATATTATTATTTTACCTCTTTTTTGATTTCCAACGTGGTTACGGCACGACCGAACGGTCGGAATTCATTTTAACAAAAATTAACGGATGATACAATTCAAATAATCGGTGGAAATTTATTTTATTTTTAGATTAGGCGAGAAATGACTTAAATAAATGACTGAAGCACGTCAAAAGGGGGTATAGAAAGTGAATGAAAACGAGAATAAAAATACATGAAACAAAATGTGGACCACCACGGGTACATAGAATGAACTGAAAAGCTCGGTTTGAGGTACTTACCCGTTGAAGACTGAAGAAAACGAAGAACGAACGATGAATGTTGAAGAACGGTCGAGAATCTTCGCGTAATTACTCACGGAAACGTTATGGAAGCGCCTCGGCTCGGATTTTCTTCACGGAAACAATTTTTCTCAGCAATTTCGAGAGAATAAGAAGTGCCAAGAAGGCTGAACCCCTTCTCCCTTCACTCCTCCCCCTATTTATAGCAAAATAGGGGAGGAGCTTGCCACCCAGATCGCCCAGGCGAGCAAGGTTGCTTCCTTCAGAAGCAACAGCCTTCTGGAGGAAGAATCTGGAAGGCCCAAGTGGGCCTGATTGCTATTTGTACCCCCTTTTTACTAAATGCACCCCCTTTACCTTTTTTGGTAATTCTTTTTCCGTAACGTTACGAAACTTTACGAATTTCGTAACGATACTTATTTTCCTTCCGCAAGGTTACGAATCCTTATGGATTATGTATTTACTCTTTTTCAGCTCTTGAAGAAGTTACAAAAATGCACGGATTGCGAAAAACACCTTCTTTCGATTTTCGTCACATTACGGAATTTTTAAGGATCGCGTAAGCCTGCCTTCTTTTGATTTTCGGCACGCCTCGGGACTTCACATATTGTGCAACAAAGGGTGCCAAGTATCTTGAAGCGGCCAATCAAAGGTTGTATATCATCAAATAATAATCCCCGGACGAAATTAGGGTATGACAGTTGCCCCTCTTTACTTACCTCTCATCGGAGATAAGAGGAAAGCAAAGATAAGACACTGATTTCATCCGTCCTGCCCTTTCCGTGATGACGACTCTCATCTCTATTCCTTCTTTTTTCTTCTGCACAAAACAAAATGCAAACAACAACAAGAACAGTGAATATAATATACATATACACATATACACATATTTGGCGAAGGAACCGATCCGGAAAATAACAGAAAAACATATTTCCCAGTCACCAGCGGCTCCGCGCTTGATAATGGAGGACACATGAACAGCGCTAGGCAATGACATTCATGGGTCTCCAAATAAAAGGTGGAGAATGGAGAATTGGCGAACAGCGCTAGGCAATGACATTCGCGGGTCTCCAGACTCATTGGTGGAGGATGCATGAACAGCACTAGGCAATGACATTCATGGGTCTCCAAATAAAAGTGGAGAATGGAGAATTGGCGAACAGCGCAAGGCAATGACATTCATGGGTCTCCAAATAAAAGTGGAGAATGGAGAATTGGCGAATAACGCTAGGCAATGACATTCACAGGGCTCCAGACTCGAAGGTGGAGGACACATGAACAGTGCTAGGCAATGACATTCATGGGGCTCCGAAAAAAGTGGAGAATGGAGGATTGCACTAGAGGGTCCACACTTAGGCAATCATGAAGCATAACTCCAAACTCTTTGGGTGGAGGACACATGAACAACGCTAGGCAATGACATTCATGGGGCTCCGAAAAAAGTGGAGAATGGAGAATTGGCGAACAACGCTAGGCAATGACATTCGCGGGGCTCCAGACTCGAAGGTGGAGGACACATGAACAGCGCTAGGCAATGACATTCATGGGGCTCCGAAAAAAGTGGAGAATGGAGGATTGCACTAAAGGGACCACACTTAGGCAATCATGAAGCATAACTCCAAACTCTTTGGGTGGAGGATGCATGAACAGCACTAGGCAATGACATTCATGGGGCTCCGAAAAAAGTGGAGAATGGAGAATTGGCGAACAGCGCTAGGCAATGACATTCGCGGGGATCCAGACTCGAAGGTGGAGGACACATGAACAGCGCTAGGCAATGACATTCATGGGGCTCCGAAAAAGTGGAGAATGGAGGATTGCACTAGAGGGTCCACACTTAGGCAATCATGAAGCATAGCTCCAAACTCGAAGGTGGAGGACACATGAACAGCGCTAGGCAATGACATTCATGGGGCTCCGAATAAAAGTGCAGAATGGAGGATTGCACTAGAGGGTCCACACTTAGGCAATCATGAAGCATAACTCCAAACTCGAAGGTGGAGGACACATGAACAGCGCTAGGCAATGATATTCATGGGGCTCCGAAAAAAAAAGTGGTTGGCAGGACCGAACGGTCCACCGGGTTTTTCCACCTAAAAGGCAAACATGTTTTTTTGCAAAGAAAAATAAATCATTCGCGAGAGCACCACATCTTAGAGAAACAATATACTTATGCCAAGGGTAATCTTCCTTGTAACCGAGAATGAAGGGCAGGATGTCAACTTTTAGCTTTTAAATGAACATGCCGGGGAAACATCGGGCTAAGCTGAAAACAAATCACTCATAGTGTATAAAACTCACACAGGCAAGTGTTTTATCCTATTCCCAAACCATAACTGCACCATGACTCTATTTTGCACACGACTTCCTATCGAATCAAAGATCAAACGTACGATCACGGACCAATAGGATTTTCTCGAGGGAAGTGTTTTTGGAGAGGAAGCTGGGTGTTTCGGTCTTTTCCTCTTTGTTCATGTGGGGTGGGATATCGCCAGTCAAGAATGGCAATCTGAAAGGAAGAGACACCAAAAATGGGTTTCCCTTTGCCAACAGTCACTTACATTGCCGAGAATTTATCTTATCTGAAGATTTTCCATTCCCTTTCTTTCATTGATCCAGAATTATTCTGTTTGCCTCCGCTCTTTTCCATTTTCACTTCCCTTCGACCTTCGACCGAGAATCCTTCCTTTTCTTTCTTTTTTATTGTTCTTTTCTTTATTTTCATCTTTTTCTTTTTCTTTCTTTCCATTTATTCCTTTTCTTTCTTTTCACTTCTCCTTCCCCATCCCTTTCTTTGGGAAATCGGGTTTTAGCATTCTATTCGCTCTCCCTTGAGGAGATTCCGCTGTCCTTTGCTTCGGGGGAAAGAATGAGGATTCTTTTTTATAGGCCAAGGTTCAAAAAGGTCTAAGGTTGTGTTTCAATGGGGTCTTTTATCGTGGGAACCCAATCTTGATATCTGGGACGAAAAAAATTTGGGTGTCAAGGTGTCGATTTCGGGCCGAACTTCCATATTATTCCATAAGGCACGCGTGACAATGATGATTTGAAAACAACGTGCAAAATTAGTCATGGCTACAGCCAGGTGGGCACTCAAGCATCCCGTTTATGGCATGGTGATACTACGGTCGGGAATTTACACAAACAGACCCAACGTTTCCCAATTATGTTCTTTTATCAGTTCAATGAATTCATCCATTCTTATCTCGGTTATTCCGGAAAATAAGCTCTTAGCATCGGTCCCTTGTTTCCAGAAGATACGTTTGCTCTTTACGAATGATTTATACTTATTAACTATAACATGTCGACCTTCGTGGTCTTTCTTTCTTTTTCCTTTTGTTTCATCTTTATATGTCTATACACCTGTGGTCCTTTATGAAGAAATTTTCTTTTGTATATCTACACTCTTACTTTTTCTGTATACGCATTGGAACTCTCTTTCTTTACGTCACACGGTCAAACCCTATTTACATTCAAAGATCTTTTTCGTTTTTCTCCAACACACACTTATGGTTCATACAAAAGTTTCTTTATATATACTCGTTCACACACAAGAATCCCTCTACACGTATTTTTTTATACAAACCCTTCTATGCACATTTTCCTTTTTCTTTATATACGCAGACATTTATTCACTGCACTTCTCTCCTTTTTTATCATGATTTTGGTTCATTTTATTTTTAGGACGACGTTCCTAAAATAATAAAAAATTCTACGCGATTTAGGAATTTCTACAAACATTATTGACAACAATGAAACAAGTACCGACGTAACAACTCAAACGATATGTATGTACAAAACAAAAGTCAATCAACACGAAACAAACGTTAGTCCCTTAATCAAACAAAAATAAGATGATATGTAACAGGAAAAAATGAAAACAAAAGGAAATATGGATCAAAGGATCTCCCAATCATGTGGCCCCGCTCCCTCCTAAGAAATCAAGTAAATCGGTCATCTCCTCGTTCTCGCGGGCCTCATCTGCCTCGTCGGGAGCCTCTGCTGGCGCCTCTCCTGCCCGGGCCTCAGGCCAATCTCTAAGCCATGCGACCTCTTCCCTGAACTGGTCCGGAGTAGGGCACAGAAAAGAAGTAAAACCCTGGCTCTGTAGGCTGAGGCTTAACTGGTAAAGATAATCATGGGTCTGTACATGCGCCCGGTGGTTGGCCACCTGCTGGCGAACCAAATGCCGCAAATACTACTCCGTATCAAACGATCCAGCTGGGCCAGCCTGATGAGGTGGCGGCGCGTCTGCGGCCTGTGGAGCATCCCCCTGGGCCTATCTCTGTGTGCAATACTTCTCAATAAAAGCTCGGGTGATGGGCGGCCGAATCACCTTGCTAGGTGCGACGGGGACTCCGAACGACTGGCAGAGTCCTGTGATCAAAGCGGGAAATCCCAGGGCCCTGTTGGACTTATCCGGGTCCAAAGGGTGCCTGGTAGGCGCCATACCTGCAAATAGATAGATGGCATCAGCGATTAACTGAGCCACGTGAATGCTCATCCGTGTCAGGATGGCGTACACCAGCTGACACTTCGGCAGGGGGAGGTCGGAATTATGATCGCTGGGTTGGATGTTGCTGAGCAGCAAAGTCATCCAGATCTGAGTCAGGGTGGTCATGTTGGTGCGCATGATCCGCACCCGTCTCCCAGCAACAGTCCAGGCAAAATCCTGCCCCGGTATACATAGCAACTGGGCGATGGCCTCCTCATCAAACCCATCGGATCGGTTCCTCCTCTGGCCATACTCGCATTCCTGGCCCTCCTCCAACACTAAAGGGTATCCCAGGAACTGGCTGAGAGCATCCGCATCGAACGGGATCCACTGACCCCTCACCCAGGATCGCATATCTCGCACGCCTTCGTCTGTAGGCCAAGCATTAGCGTAAAATTCGAGGACTATGTTTGGGTCGAACTTGGTCATGGGGGTAACCAGTGATGCCCACCGCCGGCGAACTATCTCTTCCTGGAAGTCGGTATACTCGTCGTCCCTGAGCTTTACGCGTCGCTCCCGGAGAAATGACCATCCCTTGATGGCCTCGAAGCGCTGCTAGTGCTCAGCGCTCCTAAAACGGTGGCTGTCATATTCGGGAGCGGAGCTGGTTGCTTCAGCCGCTTTATCCTTCCTAGATCTCTTTGAGGCAAGCTTCCTCGGGGCCATTTCCTGCGAGAACAAACATTTAGAAGTTAGTTTTACAAGATAATGCTTATCTTAACGCAAAAAATGTCATGCTAATCCCTCTTATTTTAGAACGAACTCATGTAACCTATTTATGCAAACGCGTATGTGTGGAATACCCTACTATTTATATCAACATAGAGGCCATCCAACACATTCTAATTGTCATACATATATGCATTTGAAAAGAACATACATTCTCATGCCCAAGGCATTGCGTCAAAACTCACACTTAATTTATATCCTAAACATTTGCTATTTACAAACTACCTACATATATTTGAAATATATATCATACAAATTTTTATTGTTTCACTCACATTTATTCATATTGGCAAGCTATTTACATTATGCACATACTTACATTCAAAAAGGGAATTCCGTGCTATCATACATTTATTTAGGAAGCGACCTCAATATTCATTCACCCTTTGCAAAGAATTTCATGCCCCTTTTATTTACCTATATATACATACTATTGCAAGGTATTTTTCATATTACTTAGGTGCAAGGTATCACATATGGGGTAGCCCAAATTCAGACAAAAACTCTCACAAGCAAGTCCTAATTTTCATGCCTTTCTAATTCTAAAACCAAATTTTGGATTCCTAGCCATGAGTATATCTTCTTATATTGAAGCTAGAAAGTTTGGGTTCCTAAACTTGAAATTGCATTTGGGCACCTATTTTGACTCTCCTATGCTGTCTCTAAATATATATAACAGTCCCACCATCCCAATTTTGCAAAATCATACCCATATATCATTGGGGCATTTCACCGAACACTTGGTGGGCGCACATTGGGACATAAATTGCAAGAGAATGGGAGCAATGCGGCATGCCCCATTGCTTCAGAATACAACATAGGCCTAAGGCCTTCTCATTCAAATCCTCAACTCAAGAAAACAAGCATCAAAGCAACCCAAACCTGCCTCACAAATATAAGCACGTTCTCACAATTTAGAGCACCAAAAGATGAAGAAAACACATCAATGGGAAGCTAAAAACTCAAGGATTGAATACTTACTTGTTGGAGTGAGTAGAAACACCAAAAATGAAAGCAAAATGCACCCAAAAGTGGCTTAGGGGAGCAAAAATCGCAAGCCTTCGTGAGTCCTCTCTTTTGAATGAGGGGGGGGGGGGGGGTTGGATACAAAAATGTTCCCCTCCCGCGTTTTTATATTTTGAATGCAGGGGTTGCTCGCCCAGGCGAGCTAACCTGGCAAATTTTTTTTTAAGGGGGCATTAACCATGCCCCCCCTCTTATGGGTTAACGTTTTGCCTACTTGAACCTACTTAAATTAGAATTAGGGGTCCATTACTTTAAAAACAAACAATTAAACTCAGGAATCGCCTATCTCAAAGGATATTGGGCTGCTTGCAGCAATGTTCTCCGCTGGCCCAGCGCCGGGAGGGGGTGACGATTGGTCGGTCGCGATCCTATCCTCCATTCGCCTCCATCCCTAAGTAAACAATATGCGGCCAATCGTGACCGGTCATCATCTTACCTTGGTTGATTTCTGTCATTGACTTGTCTTGACTTCTGACCGTGGCCTGAGACGATTCTGCTCCTTGCTATCACAAGATATGCATGTGCATGTGCATGTATGAATGTTTCTAATGCGATGATTTTATTGTGGGTGAGTATCAGAGCACCCCCAGAAAAAGCTCTTTTCACCATGAAAGGTCCTTCATAATTCGGGGCCCACTTGCCTCGATTATCTTTAACAGCATGGGACATTTTCTTCAGCACGAGGTCCCCCTCGTTGAACTTGCGCAGGCGTACCTTCTTGTCGAATGCGTTCTTTATCCTTCGTTGATACAAACGCCCATGGCTCATGGCGGCCAAACGCTTACCTTCAATAAGGTTAAGTTGGTCATAGCGTGCTTGAGCCCATTCTGACTCTTCTAGGCCTGACTCCGCTATTATCCTCTGAGAAGGAACCTCTACCTAAAATGGGAGCACTGCTTCCATCCCATAAACCAAGGAATACGGCGTTGCCCCAGTAGAAGTTCGTACCGAGGTTCTATATCCGTGCAAGGCGAAAGGCAACATCTCATGCCAATCTTTGTATGACACTGTCATCTTCTGAACAATCTTTTTAATATTTTTATTCGCAGCCTCTACAGCCCCATTCATCTTTGGCCGATAAGGGGTGGAGTTATGATGCTGGATCTTGAAATCCTCGCACATTTCCTGCATCATCTTATTGTTCAGATTGGTGCCATTGTCAGTAATGATCTTCCTGGGGAGTCCGTATCGACAAATCAGCTCCTTCTTTATGAATCTGACTACCACACTTCTCGTGACATTAGTATAAGAAGCCGCTTCGACCCACTTGGTGAAGTAATCTATCGCCACAAGAATGAAGCGGTGACCATTCGACGCTTTGGGTTTGATGGCCCCAATGACATCTATTCCCCACATGGAAAAAGGCCAAGGAGCGGACATAATGTTCAGAGGATGTGGCGGAATATTGACATTGTCCGCGTATGCCTGACATTTATGACACTTCCTTACATGAGCGCAACAATCGCTTTCCATAGTGAGCTAGTAATAACCGACCCTAAGGATTTTTCTGGCCATAGCATGCCCATTGGCATGTGTCCCAAAGGAACCCTCGTGGATCTCCTCAATCATGAAGTTCGCCTCTTTGGCATCTACGCATCGTAGGAGGGTCATGTCGTGGTTCCGTTTGTACAGGATGGTACCACTTACAAAGAAACCAGTAGCCAATCTCCTCAACGTCCTTTTGTCATTGTCAAAAATCCCTAGTGGGTATTCTTTGTTCTCGACATACTGTTTGATGTCGAAATACCACGGTTTCCCATCCCGCTCTTCCTCTATTGCATAACAATATGCCGGCCTGCCTTGAGATTTGAATTCGATGTACGGCAGATCCCCGTGTGGGGCAAGTTGAAACATGGATGCTAGGGTGGCTAATGCATCAGCCATTTGATTCTCCTCCCGAGGTATGTGGTTGAAAGAAATGTCGTCAAAGTACTTGGCTAACCTCAAGATGTGAATTTGATAGGGTATCAACTTTGGATCCCTAGTTTCCCATTCTCCTTTCAACTGGCGTATCACCAAAGCTGAGTCTCCATACAACTTGAGTAGTTTTACATCAAAATCAATGGTTGCCTGAACCTCGAGGGCGCATGCTTCGTACTCGGTGATATTGTTGGTACAATCAAAACCTAGCCTAGCCGTGAAAGGAATACACTGATCATCCGGGGATACAAGGACTGCCCCTACTCCGTGGCCCAAAGCGTTAGATGCCCCATCGAAGCAAACGATCCATTTGTCTATGTCCTCGTGCGTCCGCTTCTCTCCAAATAGGGCCATGATATCTTCATCTGGGAACTCGGGGTGCATCGGCCGATAATCCTGGAGGGGTTGCTGGGCCAAATAATCCACTAAGGCACTTCCCTTTACCGCCTTTTGGGTGACATAAACGATATCGAATTCAGATAATAGTACCTGCCACCTAGCGATTCGTCCCGTGAGGGCCGGTTTCTCAAAGATGTATTTCACGGGATCCATCTTGGAAATAAGCCACGTGGTATGGCTGAGCATGTACTGCCTAAGCCGATGTGATGCCTATACCAGAGCACAACACGTCCTTTCCAGCATTGAGTAATTCATCTCACATGCAGTAAACTTCTTGCTCAGATAGTAGATGGCTTGCTCCTTTTTCCCAGAATCATCATGCTGACCCAACACGCACCCCATAGACTCGTCCAACATGGTCATGTACAGGAAAAGAGGTCTTCCTGTTACAGGTGGCATGAGCACCGGGGGATTTGCGAGACTCTGTTTGATCTTCTCGAAGGCCTCTTGGCAGTCACTGTTCCACAGGACCGCCTGGTTCTTACGTAATAGCTTAAAAATGGGCTCACAGGTAGGGGTGAGTTGCGAGATAAATCTCGCGATATAATTCAACCTGCCCAAAAACCCCCGAACCTGCTTCTCCGTGCGTGGTTCCGGAATTTCAAGGATGGCCTTCACTTTCTCGGGATCTATCTCTATCCCTTTCTGACTTACGATAAATCCTAGCAACTTCCCCGACTTTACCCCAAAGGTGCATTTAGTTGGGTTTAGTTTTAATTGGTATTTCCGCAACCTTCCAAACAGCTTACGCAGATTGACAAGGTGTTCGTCCTCAGTCCGAGACTTGGCAATCATGTCATCTACGCAGACCTCTATTTCCTTATGCATCATATCATGGAACAACGCCACCATGGCACGCTGATAGGTTGCCCCAGCATTTTTCAGCCCGAAGGCCATCACTTTATAGCAGAATGTCCCCCATAGGGTGACGAAAGTGGTCTTCTCTACATCTTCGGGTGCCATCTTTATTTGATTATACCCCGAGAAACCGTCCATAAATGAGAAAAGGGCGAATTTGGCTGTATTATCTACCAATATATCAATGTGTGGCAGGGGAAAATTGTCTTTAGGACTGGCTCGGTTCAAGTCCCGGTAGTCTACACACATTCGAACCTTGCCGTCCTTTTTCGGGACTGGGACAATGTTGGCCACCCACTCCGGGTACCGCGCCACAGCTAAGAAACCTGCATCAAACTGCTTCCTTACTTCTTCTTTAATTTTTAAAGACATCTCGGGTCTCATTCTTCACAACTTTTGCTTAACCGGGGAAGACCCAGGATTCAAAGGCAACTTATGCTACACAATGTCGGAATCCAGACCGGGCATGTCTTGATATGACCACGCAAAGACATCTTGATACTCTTCAAGAAGGGTTATCAAGTCTTGGCGGATAGGCGCGATCATACCGGTTCCTACCTTTACTTCTTTCTTTTCCTCCGTGGTCCCCAAGTTTACCAATTCGGTTTCTTCTTGGTGAGGCTTCATTTCACGTTCTTCCTGAGCGGCCAACCTCTCCAACTCTGGTGACAGGACGTCCTCTTCCTCTTCCTCGTTTATTGTTTGGCTTATATCTCGATCGAAATCGATTGTCAAACCCTCGTTGTTAGGATCCTCAAAGAATCGACCCTCATATCTATACCAAACAAGACAAAGGAAACAAAAACATGCAAAATGATATGAGAAAAGGTGGAACTGCAAGAACAGATGAAACAAGATCTCTTTGTTTATTTAATAAGATAGGTTTCACAAAACAAAAGAGAAAGGAAATCTATAGGCTCTAATTACATTGAATCAGCGGTATAGACTTTTGACTGGCTTATCACGCGCCAGTTCCCCACTTGGGAGTCGGGGTGGCATGGTTGCACAAAACTTGGGGGGTCTTGAGGGAACTCCTCTTCTATTGCGGCCACCTCCTCCTCGTACACCATTCCAGCGCCGGTGAAACACTGGCTAATACGGTCGGGCCATACCCTATCCGCCCGAAATCTTGACGGCACATTCCTCCTCCCCGGCATCCCGGGTTCATACCCTAATCCATATTTGTATGGATTTCCCTTGATATCGACCACATCGGCATTTCCGAGGCCGTCCTTGCCTAGACCCATTCCGGGCTCAAATCCGTTCCTGAGCATAACACGCGCCACCATTATGGCCGCGTTGGAGAGATAAGGCAGCAACAGACTTGGTTCCACAGAGGCGCAGCTCACCACTTCGAAGGATTGGAAAGCCGTTTCCAATGATTCTTCTGCTGCTTCTACGTAGGGGGCGGAGGAGGGGCAGCTCACTAACATATCCTCTTCACCCGACACTATCACTAAAAGTCCACCCACTGCGAACTTCAATTTCTGGTGAAGCGTTGAAGGGACCACTCCCAGCGCATGAATCCAAGGTCTTCCCAAGAGGTAGCTATAGGCAGGATTTATATCCATTACTTGAAACACCACATTGCAAGTGTGGGGGCCTATCTGAATGGGAATGTCGATTTCCCCCATCACTTCCCGCCGAGTACCATCAAAGGCTCGCACCACCATCAAGCTCGGTTTTAAACGTGACGCACTAAAAGGAAGCTTTTCCAAAGTGGTCTTCGGCATTACATTCAAACTTGATCCATTGTCGATAAGCACCTTTGCAACAACATGGTCCATACACTTTACCGACACATGAAGAGCCTTGTTGTGTCCTCTCCCCTCTACGGGAATCTCTTCTTCCGCAAACACGATATAATTGTTGGTGGTTATATGATTAACGATGCCTTCGAAACCCTCCATTGAGATATCGTGGGCTACATAGGCATCATTGAGGACTTTTATCAATAGCGTACGATGAGGCTCGGAGTTTATGAGCAGTTCAAGCAACGAGATCCTTGCCGGAGTTTTATTCAGTTGCTCGACTACCTTAAACTCACTTTGTTGGATGAGGCGAAGGAACTCATGGGCCTCTTCCAAAGTCACCGTCTTACCTTGAAGACCTTATTTCTTTTCAGCCCCTCTTACCACTGGAGGATCTACTTTTTTCGAGGGGGTGGCTACGTCTGTGGGCTCTTGGACCATGGGCGCTTTCCCTTTGGAGGGAAATTCCGCCTAGTGAGGGGAAGCGAACACCCGACCACTACGGGTTACGCCACTGAGGCCGGTGATGTTGGTCACCTTAGCTGACAGGGAGTCAACTTCGGTTGCAATTCTTTCGCTGAACGCGGGAGGGGTATACTTCCACGGAACGGCCTTATTACTTTGATATGCAAATGGCGTTGGCTTGGGCGTTGTCCGGGGGTATATGGGTGTGGAGCCGGTCCCTTTCCTAGTAAAACATATCACTAGGGCCTTGGGGGTTAGAGGAACCTTCTTCTCTTCCGACTGCATGCAAATTTGTGGTTCTTCCCTCCCTCCTATGGACACTTCAAGCTGCTCGCAATCCATGAACCGCTGAAGCAATTCTTCTACCGCGGGACAGGTTTCCATGTCGTGCGACTCCCTGAGATGAAACAAACACTCGTCCCTTTCGCCTCTGCCACGGGAGACCATACATGCCGCTTGCAGCGATTGGTAGATGAAGCGTCTGGAAGTAGCTATCTCTCCTAAACTCTTTGCCCGCGATGGCCCATCCTCTTCGGTGGCATTCACACTAGCCCCTCCATGACTAGCTAGCGGATTAGTTTTAACATTTGGGCCTTCCTCTTGAAACGATAGCCAGCCGGCACTGATTAGGTGTTGTACCTTATATTTGAACGCGTGGCAAGAGTCAATGTTGTGTCTGGGAACTTCACTATGGTACGCACACTTGGCACCCGGGTCATACCACTTGGGGTAGGGTGGCTGGAGGACCTTCCCGGGTATGGCCACCACCAAATGATTCTCCAATAATGAAGGCCATAACTCGGAGTATGCCATGGGAATAGGAGAGAAGTTATCTTTCGGGGGCGGGTGCTGTGCATATTTATAGCTCGCGCCGGGGGCTGTATTATTAACTGGCCGGGGAGCGGCTGGAGTTGTGCGTTGGGCCGACGCTCTTTCTGCTGCGGGTGGTCCTTTTACTCGAGTCGGGAGGGAATTCCCGGCTCGGATTAAAAAATTTGGGGGATTGGGCTGGTATGAGCTTTGGATATTTTGGGGTGCTTTCATCCACGTCGGGGCGGTGGTGACCGCGTGGGCGTCTCCTTCCTTTTTCCTCGCGCCCACTACCGGGGCTCTTCTGTTGTTGTTGGGGGCCACATTGGAAGCATATTCGAACTTGCCTTTTCGTAGTCTGGATTCAATCCTTTCTCCGACGAAGACGAGATCCGCAAAGTTAGCTGGCATGTAGCCTATCAGCTTTTCATAGTAGAATGTGGGTAACGTATCTACCATAATTGTGATCATCTCCCTTTCCATCATGGGCGGTACGACTTGGGCTGTGAGATCTCTCCATCTTTGGGCATATTCCTTAATGGACTCATGCTCTTGCTTAGTCATACTCTGAAGCTGGTTTCGATCGGGAGCCATATCCGTATTGTACTGGTACTGCCTAATGAAGGCAGTTGCCAAGTCCTTCCATGATCGGATCTGGGAAGCTTCCAGATTGGTATACCATGCTACAGCTGCTCCGGCCAAGCTTTCTTGAAAGAAATGGACCAACAACTTTTCGTCCGCAGAATACGCCCCCATTTTCTGGCAATACATCCGAAGATGCCCTTTCGGACATGTCGTCCCTTTGTACTTATCAAAATCCGGTACTTTGAACTTGGGAGGAATGACAATATTGGGTACGAGACATAAGTCTGCTAGATCCGAGAATGGGTAATTGCTGAGGCCCTCGACTGCTCTCAACCTCTCTTCTAGTGCCTCAATCTTTCCCTTATCTTCCACGAAGGGAACAGATTCTTTTACGGGTGTGGGTGAAGCTGGCATATGGCGGACTATGTTTGGTTGGGGTAGTTCATGGGGGGACGGATCTTTGAGGTGGAGCAGGGGACCGAGATGGGTATCTCCTTCCTCATCGTCTTGCCCGGGATAGTCGTCATAAGGTGGGAGCTGCCCCTCGAAAGTAAGGGCTTGGCTTAAATCTTCCGCGGTGGCATGGGGAGTGAAGTCTGGAGGCAAGCCATAAGGATAAGCTTGCGGGCTATACCTTCGACCAAACACTGCCGTGTTTCTGTCTCGGCCCGGATTTAAGGCGGGTTGCAGCATCGGCTCCGCTTCCCTAACTGTACTGGAGGCGGTTGCCGTGGCTTTATCCTCTATAGTTTTCTGGAGTTTTAACATGACCTCCGAGATGGAAGCCATTTGATCTTTTAAAGCCGATAGATCGGCCTTCATCTGTTCCTGCGCGCCCTTTTCATTATCCATTTTTCTGGATCGAGTGTTATAGGGGTGCCTTGGTGTTTTCTTAGTTATGATGAAATTCCTAAAGAAATAAACAACGGTGAGTATGCCACCAAAACATGAATATGCAAATGAATGATCGGAGCACTTGGATCCACCCCAAGGTTTTTTAGATAACATGATGAGTTCAGAACTTCTCATTTTATAAAAAGAACAAAGCTTTCATCTAGCCAAGATTATACAAAGGTGGTACAAGAGAACCTAATGGTTTCTAATTATGTGGGCCATCAAATCTATCATGTGTTGACAGTAATTGATTAGCCCATGAATCTTCTCGGGGGCCGTACACACTTTGGCGATGGCTTTTGCTTTGGCTAATAGACGCGGGAGGTCTTGACTTCCATTCAAGGTCAAGGCGAACCTATCCATCCACATAGTCGCTTCTTGATGCAATGCATCAATCAACCTCCCTCTTGCTTCTTTTTCGGCATACACTTGTGCAAAATCCTCCACTAGCCTTTGTTCATGGGCCACAGACTGGTTCAACTCTTCCTTGTATTGCCCTATGATAGCTAGCATGCTTTGCTCCGTGGCTTCCAAGTGTTGAGCCAAACTTCTCTTGGACCTTGCACAAGCAGCTAACTCTTATTTTAAGATCATGCCATGCACCCGTGACCGGTCTCTTTCCTCTCTTCGGAGCTTGAGCTCATTGTTGCTACCCCACAATGCTCCGCGGAATTTCTCTCGGCCATATTCCTCCTTGCGGGCCCTTTTAGTTTCTTGTTCAAGGGCTCTTACAGTGGCCGCGTTTTCCTCTTGTAACTCGGTGCACTCTTTCTGGATGTGTGTAGCGGCTGATTTGAACTTCTCCTTGGCGAGTCTCGCCTTCCCTAGCTCTAACTTTAGAGCTTGGACTTCTTCATCTTCCTCCGGAGCTTCAAAGTTCTCCTCATTGATAACTTTCAATTTGGAGAGCCAATCTAACCCTCGCGTGTGAACTCTTAGCCATCCATGATAACCACCGATGACGCCATTTCGGATGCCTCTAAGCTCCTTGTCTTTCTTCAACGGACTTCTCCACGCCTTGTGGACTCTTTGTATCACCTTGAGACTTTTCGCGCCTAGATCCCTCATAAGGAAAGGCGAGAGACTTTCTTCGGTTGGTGCTCCCCTCATGGGGTACCCTAGCTGTCTTATGGCTAGTGCGGGATTATAATTAATACAACCCCTAGTCCCTATCAATGGAACATTAGGGTAGTCCCCACACGAGAAGAGAACTCCTTCCTTGCCTTCCTTCCAACGAGGAAACCAATTGATTGCGTTGCCTCCTATTGCAGCCAAATGTTGGTCCCAATCGACTCTTCCTTTTTCGGCGCATGAGCGATAGCTTTGAAGCGAACACGGGTGTCTGGTGTCTTGTTGGAATAGGTGTGAAACTATCCACACACAGAGAGCGGGTAAACAATAGACAATCCATGCACTGTTTTTCTCACATCTCCGGTCAAAGGTATCAAACAAATCTGCCAAGATAGCCACCACTGGACTCTCCTTGCTATGGTGATATGCGAGGAAAGCATCAATGGCGGCCAAGTCCACCAAACCGTCCACGTTCGGAAAGAGGACAACCCCAAAAATAACAAAGCTAGTATATCCGCAAATGGGCCCCACTTCTCTTGGCTCGCCATATCCCTTGCCTTGCCTTCCAAATATTTCCGTGGCAGGCCCACTATGCCGTTGCGAGTTTGCTTCATGCGATCCAACTCTCTTGCCGAATCCCCGACCACAGTTGCAATCTTGCTCAAGGAGGGAAGAAACCCGGAGAAAAAATACGGTTTTCTCCCCCCAAGAGGGCATCCTAGTATCTCCTCAAACTCTTCAATAGTCGGTACCATTTGGAAGTCCCCAAACGTGAAGCACCTCAACGGCTGGTCATAGTATTGGGTGAGGGATACGACAGCTTCCGTAAATACCTCCGCTGCGGTCAAATCTAGAATCTTCCCGTACACTTTGCGGAAAGCTTGCCTTTGGAGAGGTCCCATCAATCGTCCCAATTCCTTGAGGCTGGTGACATCTAGACTTTTAACCTTGACTTGATAAAACCTTTTGCCGTTTTGATTTGTCCCCATCATTTACCTAAAAAAAGGGTGGATCAAGACTCCGACATGAATGATGCAATGCGTATGCATGAAATGGAAAGAAAACAACACAAAGGGGTAATTCACACATACGAGACCGCAGAGACCCAATTTTAATGCTACGTTTTGGGCATGATGGCGCCTCAACGTAGTATTAAAAGGGTTACGTATCACTCTAAAGAAACCAAACATAACTAGCAAAACTATAAACTAGTGCTATTTACAAAAAGATGCATGAGAACAAATGGCACAGAGCGTGTTTGCTCTTTGCCCCTATTTTGGGAACCTATAGGACAATATCTAGGGGTCTCTTAATAACTACTCCCCAACAATTCATAACTCACACGGCTGTTTTCTAGAGGTATCATCACTCAAGATAATAATATTGTGGCGGTATGGAATACCAGCGACAACACATTATAAAGAGAGAAAGCTCTAGACGAGGTTTCACTATTATCAAGCAAGTCGGAGACCTAGCATGATAATAGATTCACCTCCACTCCTTAAATTCCCATGAACCCGGGTATAGGGCCCCTTTTTTTACTCAAACCCGTGGGTGCTTAGAATGCAGTGTAAAGAATGCGAAATAGACAACAGTTATTTACATTTTACACAGTTCAACAAATGCACACACGAAGTTTCACAAATCCACAATTCCTTAAAATAGGCCTAACTCACAAAAAGGTCCCCAGTGGAGTCGCCAATTGTCGCAACGTGCCCTTTTGCGGGCGAGCGAAGGCGAGGCTCACAGGTGCGCTTTCCAAAGGAGGAAAGATGCGCGGAGTCGCCACCAACGTTTATTGGTGGAAAACGTCGGAAAAACCGAAGGAAACCGGTCAAAATGAAAATTCTAAGTTCGGGAGTTGTATTTACGTTTGAGGAAGGTATTAGCACCTCTCACGTTTGTCAAAGGACAACAGCCTATTTTTTAGAATTGTGAATTTGTGTTATTTTACTTTTTATTCCTTTTTATTTTTTGAGGTCGACAAAAGTGGGGCTTTTGCTCCTACGTACCCTCCATCGAAGAGGAAATCAGACCTATGTAGTTCCTCCTTATGCGTGAATCAAGTGATTCTTTTTACTTGAAGGGTGATCATTTTAAGGCGTTGGACCTTAAAAATGATCTATTTTACTTGGTAAGAAACTGAAATGATAAACTTTCAAAACCCTGTTTTTTGTGGACGAGCTTGACTAGGCGAGTTGATTTTAGCCTCAGTTTCACTTTAGTTATTAGTCAATTCAATTAAGAATGAGAAATCCCAAAGAGAAAACGTCCGATTGATTTTTCGCTTTATTTTACTAAAAGGTATTTTTTGATTATTATATTATTATTTTACCTCTTTTTTGATTTCCAACGTGGTTACGGCACGACCGAATGGTCGGAATTCATTTTAACAGAAATTAACGGATGATACAATTCAAATAATCGGTGGAAATTTATTTTATTTTTAGATTAGGCGAGAAATGACTTAAATAAATGACTGAAGCACGTCAAAAGGGGGTATAGAAAGCGAATGAAAACGAGAATAAAAATACATGAAACAAAATGTGGACCACCACGGGTACATAGAATGAATTGAAAAGCTCGGTTTGAGGTACTTACCCGTTGAAGACTGAAGAAAACGAAGAACGAACGATGAATGTTGAAGAACGGTCGAGAAACTTCGCGTAATTACTCACAGAAACGTTACGGAAACGTTACGGAAGCGCCTTGGCTTGGATTTTTTTCACGGAAACAATTTTTCTCAGCAATTTCGAGAGAATAAGAAGTGCCAAGAAGGCTGAACCCCTTCTCCCTTCACTCCTCCCCCTATTTATAGCAAAATAGGGGAGGAGCTTGCCACCCAGCTCGCCCAGGCGAGCAAGGTTGCTTCCTTCAGAAGCAATAGCCTTCTGGAGGAAGAATCTGGAAGGCCCAAGTGGGCCTGATTGCTATTTGTACCCCGTTTTTTACTAAATGCACCCCTTTACCTTTTTTGGTAATTCTTTTTCCGTAACGTTACGAAACTTTACGAATTTTGTAACGATACTTATTTTCCTTCCGCAAGGTTACGAATCCTTACAGATTATGTATTTACTCTTTTTTAGCTCTTGAAGAAGTTACGAAAACGCACGGATTGCGAAAAACACCTCCTTTCGATTTCCGTCACATTAAGGAATTTTTACGGATCGCGTAAGCCTGCTTCCTTTTGATTTTTGGCACGCCTCGGGACTTCACATATTGTGCAACAAAGGGTGCCAAGTATCTTGAAGCGGCCAATCAAAGGTTGTATATCATCAAATAATAATCCCTGGACGAAATTAGGGTATGATAGCTGGAACCACTGAGACTAGTCCAGAGAACAAAATCTTCCAGGTAATCTCTCCCTTCTCATAGTCCAAATTTTGAAAATCAAAGTTTTCTAGAGAACAAAAGCTTTTTCTCATTCTCGTCCTCCTATTTGTTAGTGGGGTTTTGGTCATGATGTCCTTTTAGGATTTGCATTGTGTAAATATTTTACTCAATGTAATCTTACACTACCATTTTTTTGTGATAGTAATTAATTTTCTAGTAGCTTTAGGAATTAATTATAGCCAATTAAAATTTTATAAAACTTGATAGTTGAGGTGTTTTTTTGTGTAATTAAACAAAATCTAATGATCAATTAATAATTCTTTTCTCCTAAAAAGAATTAAATCAACAACAAAATATCACGGGAATAATTGTGAGCAAACAATTAAAAACAATTAATGATCAAGAAATAAAATAAATTAACACTATTTTTTAAATTAAATCACAATCATAGGCAATACTCAAAAGAATAAATATACACACTCAATTGTAATTTTCAGGGTTTTAGCATTCTATTCAAAAAAACCTATGAGAATTTTTATTAGGAATATGTACAATCCGAAGATTGGAAAAAGATTAGAATTGGACTCCACACCACACCACTCACTTGTAGTAGCAAGTTATAGGTTGAGTTTGTAGAATGGAGTCCATTTGTGTTTGGCTTCCACAATCACAAATCAGCCACATTATTGAGGGTGTTGCTAGCTGCATCCAACAATTTTAGTGAAGTGGAGAAAATGCCTTTCACTTAAGTTTTAAATACCCTACCTGTGCAGCGTCACTGTTCACATTTCGTACGTCGTCGCTTCCTTTCCTTCTCCCTCCCTGTGCATTCGTGTTCTTCCTTCGTTTTCTAGTCCATGTGCCTTCGTCTTCTTGTTGGTTCTTCTTCGGTGGCACCGCCATTGACAGGTTCCTTTTTCGGCATTGAGGACCTACGCCTTCGTTTTCTAGTTCCACCGCACCGAGGTAAGCTTCGTTTTCCTTTAATGGTTGTTGAGCGGTGGTTTAGTTGTATACAACATACAAATAATCTAATCTGTATGAGTTATAGGGATCAGGTGATCCGTATAACTCATACGGATCATCTAATCCATATGTTGTTTTTAAATTATTTAAGTATTATTTTGTTTTTGTTCTGTAATAAAAAAAATATAATTTTCTTTTTGGTTTGTAAATATTTATTGTTTATGTTATAAAAAATATTGTATTTTGAATTATGATTTGAAATGGTTATTCCTTTTTTGTAATTGTAAATATGTAAATTTGAATTTTGTTTCAAAAATAGGCATTGTTTGTGTTTTAAATAAAGATACTTTATTTTGAATTATGCTCTGAAATATTTATTTATTTTAATTGTAAAAATTTTAATTTTGTATTTGTTTTAAATAGTTTTTTGTATGAAATATTATTATTATTTTATTATTTGTTTGTAAATAGTTATTGTTTATTAGATTAAAAAATATTTTATTTTGTATTATGTTTTTAAATAGTTATTTATTTTAATTGTAAATATAATGGATTTTTTTTCTTTTAACTATAAAATAATTTTTTTATTTAGGAATGATTGTATTGTAATTGATTTAAGTATTGTTTGAATTTTGACCAAAACATTTATGTATGTGGAAATTTGTAGATTATGGTTAGAACTAGAGGTTTAGGGTGTGCCTTAGGCAAAGTTATAGGAAGAGTCCCGGGGAGAGAGTATAATCGTGATTCAGATGATTCTTCCCAACGGCGAAGGCCGACAGCATCCGCACGTAGGCAATGGGAAGCTGCTGCTGTTGCTGAGGATGCTCCTCACGGGAATGACATAGCTGAAGAGGTATTCCAACATGCTGAAGAAGTTGTTAATGATGCCAAGGGTTTTGCAGGTGGGCCTCATGACACATCAGTGTTGACTGCCTATGTTGATCATGTTGCAGTCATTATTTGGAATAGAGGTATTTTTAGTTTTTAATAAATAATATTTCAACAAGTATTTGTTATCATCATTAAAATTGTTAAAATGATTTAATTTCTTTTTAGGAACATCCTGAATTGAAGCTATCCTCCCATGGAAGGAAGGTTCAGAAATTCAGGAGGCCTGTTGCTGAGATTGAAGGGTTGGTCACTGCCACAGGATTAAGTCCTTTGGTCGCATGTTCATTGGACACTGGTGATTGGGGACTTATATTCGCTTTTGTCGAGAGGTGGCATAAGGAAACAAGCAGTTTCCATCTTCCAGTAGGAGAGGTCACCATCACCCTCGATGATGTGGCCTCTTTGCTTCATCTGCCCACCATAGGAGCATTCCACACCTTTGACACTCTTCATGTCAATGAAGCAGTGTTGATGTTGGTAGAGTTACTTGAAGTTACTAAAGATGAAGCTAGAGCTGAGACAGTCTAATGTCATGAGGCATACGTATGCCTATCGTGGCTACGAGAGATTTATCATAGTAAATGTGAGACCAGACACTAGACTGTAGCAACTAGAGCTTATTTGTTGCACTTGTTAGGTTGCACTATTTTTGCTAATAAGAGTGCAAAACATGTGCATGTCGTGTTCTTAGATGCCTTCTGAGACCTCGATTAGAGCAAAAGCTATGCATGGGGAGCTGCCTCCCTAGTGTACATGTATGATAATTTGAATGATGCTTGCAAGAGCGCTGACAGGCAACTTGCTGGATATATCACACTGTTATAGGTAATTGTGAATGATTGTTATTTAATTGTTGTTTTTAATAATTTGTTAATATGTTCATTTGTATTTTTTTTTTGTTCTTATCAAATTTGTGTAGTGTTGGATTTATGAGCATTTTTCATCTGTTGTTGAGGCTTTTACGGACTCAGACTATGATGAAAGGTCACCACGTGCCTGCCGCTGGACATCTACAAAGGCCTCTACAAAGGCATTATCAGCATCGACGTACAGAAATCGTCTTGATCGACTAATGACTGTTGATGTTTGTTGGATGTCTTATGGTTACCATTGTGCAGTTCGAGAGTTTGACCTCATTTCATGCTTTTCTAGACATATCCGATGGGGTCCCATTGTCACCATACACCGAATAGAGAGGGTGGTGCAACAATTTAGGTATGTTCAAACGATTCCTCCACACTATGCAGGTCCAAGACTATGCTTCAAAGACATTGACAATAGATGGATGCATTTTTCTGATTACCTAGCACCGGTGGGTCAAATTTATGTTGTACCTAGACAATGTGCACACGACTACATGGAGTGGTTCTACCTAATTTCATATCCATTCATTAGGCCGACACAATCCGGTGAACCACTTAGACATCCACTTGTCATGCAAGATGGGACATATGTGGAACCAGATATTCCTGAGATCTCGGTGGCGCCAACATCTGTGGAGGAACCACCTGTACAAGGACTTTCTAATGTGGAGCAGCCTAGACATGCAATGGTAACATTTTAATTCATGTTATTCTTAATTTATTTTCATTTACTTATGAAATATGGAAATACGTTATTCGTTGTTGTCAATGTCATAAGATGCTTGTTAAGCAATTGCAGAAAGGTTGGAGCGGTTGCTCAACCTAAGGATAGTCACTGAAGGCACAAAAGCACATGATGTGATGCAAGACTACATACGGATTGCTAGAAGTGTCACTGTGGATGACAATGTATATATCAGGACGCGATGAAGGAGGCGCACAGATCACGCATGAACACTATGTTAATCATTTATAGACTATGTTTATCATTTTATTTTATCAATTTTATTTTCTGGTGTTGACAATTTTATTTGAATTGTTTTTACTATTACTAATGCCAAACCATTTAACACCAAAGCGTAACACTAAACCTTGGTTTGCACGTCACGGTTAACTCTAACAACACACGTAACAAAATCTAAGTAATATACTAATGTAACAAATAATTATATATTAATGTAGGACATTACAAAGTCAGCGTAACCTAAATGTTCACTTTTCACTTAAATCAACATAGTCTCTTTTCAACATCACCAAATTTTTGTACTGATGCATTCTACTAATATATGGAGTTGGCCATTGCTTTGCCTGAGGATGACACTTTCTAGACCATAACAAAGCTAGAGACGGCAACAGACAACGATCTCTTAAATAAACTTGTTACACATGCACAAACAATTTTAAGTTATTATAACCAATTAATTGCATAAATTAAAAAATAGGATTATGATGAATCTACCTGAACAAAATGATTGCCATGCACGTGACCAATACATATTATGTGATGCACAAAAGAATCTATCGATGGTTGACTTCTAAGAGGAAAGAACGTCATACTCTGTTGCAAAGACAATGATACAAGGATTACATTATATCTTGATGCAATGACATATCCCATGTCGACTATATCCATCCATTTATCCATAGTAACCTGCATGAAACAAGTATACATATGACATTTATTTAAAGTTAATTCTAAAAAAACATAAATTACATATCATGGATAATCCATCAACAAGTAGGGACCTCTTTATTTTCTCAAATATGTCTATGCCACCAAAGAGGCTGATATACTCATTAGACCATTTGGCAAGTTCTTTAAGCAAATGGTTGCGCGCCAAGGACCATGAATCTTCACCCATACCTAATAATTCAAATATTGCACAATATCCACAGTTACCGTCACCTTTGACATCCACGATGTTTTCAATGAAATCGTGAATGAATGGATGAAATTGATCCAACATCGGCATGGTCCTTCTTTGAATGGCCTGGTCAGAAAATGATGCACTAAGCTTGAATAAAGAGTTACTATTTTGCACAGAATGTAAAGCATCAACATACTCACAGTAAGATGGATCACGCTTTGTTGATTTTTGGTTTTTGGTCATCGGTTTCTTCTGTGCACCTTTAGTGTTGACCTTTTCTGGAGGAGGACACATAGAGTTTTGATCAGGGTAGGCAATTTCCTGGAGTTTACTCTTTAGAGTTACTTTGCCACAACATCAAGCTCCTTAAATTGCTTGAATATGGTTTCCATCTCTTCCGTTATGGTCACTTAGGGCTCAGATAACCCTTGGTCTGAAAAAATTAGCCTCCGCCAAAACATACGGATTGAATCAAGTGGGATGGACCAAGAACATATTTCGATAGCTCACATGCACATGGAAGACCGTGAGTAGTTCTCATCACACACCCACAACGAGAATGATTCTTGCCAGCATAATGTACACACTCATACTCAACAACAATCTGATTTAAAGCATACCTTGAAACCATGCCAAGAAGCCTCTTGTATAAGGTAACTTTAAAAACATGTCTAACCACATGAGCACTTGTTTCGAAGGATACTTTAATTTCAGTGTGTTGCAGCTTGATCATGTTGTTTATGGCATCCCAAACACTACATAAGTCTCCAAGGCTATTTTGTAGTAGTCTTTTTAAAGCCCAAAGAGCAGATTCAACCCTACATTTGAAATACTCAAAAAACAATAAACAAATACAATAATTAAAATCCATCAATTCATCAACCCTAATAGAAAAACATTAAAATTTTCATACCTATTTGCTATTGTGTTTCCTAAGTGCATCACCTTATTCGTCCAGACTTCAAAAAATTTTTCCTTGTGGGGAATTATTCATGTTTCGTTAACATAGTCAACAAACACTGACCATGGTGAACAAGCAATTTCAAACTTCTTAAGGCAATCATCAAACTGATGCTCGGAACGAAAATCAACCAAACTCCCCCAGGAATCCATGACATACTCCCATGCATTTTTTTTACCAATTAGGGATTTACATTTTGCTTGAAATTCTTGTTGATGTGAAACTTGCACAACAAGTTAGTACACTCAGGGAATACAGTTTTCACTGCATTCATCAATGCTAGTTCTCTATCGGTCACAATAACTCCAGGGAGGGAATCACGTCTTAGAAAAAGACCTCAAAACCGTTCTAGAGCCCATACCACATTATTAACACATTCACCCTCCAGATATGCAAAACCAGCAAAGAATGTCATTCCCGTTGGTGTCACACTAACAAAGTCAAGTAACGGGAGTCTGTACCTGTTTGTTTTGTAGGTACTATCTATTAATAACACCAAATTACATGCATTGCATAACTTTACTACATCAGGGTGACACCAAAAGATATCACCTACCACATCTTCATCCTTTAATATATGCCAATGAATATACTGATCCTGTTCAAGAAGCTTCATTAGATGTTGCATTTCAGTATCACTTCCTCTAATGGAAGAATGGTAAGCACTTCTTGCATTGTATATTTGTTTGATTGTTGTAAAACTATTGGCATTGTGCTCCTTCAACGTTAGCAGAATGTTTCTTGGTTTCACCATTGACTTTGTCATATTAGCAATAATTGTCTTCTCATCCTTAGTCAATCGACCAACGTATGGATGCCCAACTAATAACTTGGCCAATTCATGATTATGACTCCCACCCATCAACTTCACCATCCAACCTTGCCCTCCAACCACTGGTTTCTCATGAAGCTTAAAGGGACACCCACATTTCTTACTGCCACTATTTCTTCTAACAAAATCTTTCTTCCTACACGTATACTAACCACTCCAATCACAACTAATTAACACAAATGAATTCCTTCCTCTCATACCAGCGTTTGTGTCTGACCTCATAATCACCGCCACAAATCCATTTTCATAAGCAACTGATCGAGCCAACTATAAAACATCATCTTAGGTAGCAAACACCTAAAATGAAAGCCACACAATTTTAGTCTTCAAATGGACATTCATTTTAACAATTTAATAACAATAAATCGTATTATTACTTGAGAAGTATTGAACACATCCGAACAATCAACATGTTGTTCTTCATTCACAGTAGCTTGATGTTTATTTTCATCATTCATTTCAACTTCTTCAGACATTATATTGTCATACATCCATCGATCTTCATCCATCTTAACAACAAATTCAAAATTTTCCACATCACAAACAAACAACAAAAACCCACACCATACATATACTATCACACAAAACTCTACGTAATTTTTTTTACTGCATACCATTTTATAAACACTAGAATTCATAACCATATATATTAAAGACCAATAACCCTATATAAATAATAGCATACAAATTATTTCAAATACACATATAAACAAATAATTTTTATTTAAAAAATTAAATACTAACATATTTATAATTTAAACGAATTAAATTTTTTAACAAGTTTTAAAAATTTAAAAATCCAAATAGACTATATGGATCGCTTAATCTGTATGGTTTATACAGATCATGTAATCCGTAAGTTTAATTAAAACTTACAAATCACTAAATCTGTATGGAACGAAAACCAAAATGTCTTATGAATTAATTTAAAATTAATGGTCCAAGCAAGAATCAAACCTATGACTTTCAGGTTATTAGCACAACACTCTAACCAACTAAGCTAATAGGCCAATTATGTTTTAAAATAATAATGTTGCTATACATAACACTAAAAATTATAATGTATATTTTTCGTAACACATATTTTTGAAGAAAAAAAATTAAAAAAATTAGATTGGGCTTCTTACGGATCAACTAATCTGTGGGCCTCATAGAAGGGCAAAATGGGAAAATTGTGAAATTGCTAGGTGCACCAACAATTTCGCTGGGTGCACATAGCAGCGCCCCGATTACTTTCCCTACAATAGCCCAAGTTCTTTATAATTTCCTCCTTTTGTTCCGATATAAATTGTTCTGATATAAATAAATGAGAGTTGCTTTGGGTACCTAATGTTTTTGATGGGACACCCAGCAACTCGGGTGAAAGGGCTAAAACGCCATTCACCCTATGCATTTAAAAAGAAATAGTGACTTGTTCATACGAGTCACTATCTGTGCCGTTTCCATTTCTTCCTCTTCACCTTCCTGCTTCCTCTTCGCATTTATGCTGCCTCTTCCCCTTCATGTTTGTTCTTTGCGTTCTTGTTGCCTCTTTTGCTTTGTGTTTCTTCTTCGCCTTCCTGCTGCCCCTTCCGCTTCTTATTTCTTCTTCGCCTTACTGTGTGTTGTTTGCCTTGCTCCATCTTCTTCGCGTTCGTTCTCCTCGTTTGCGTTGACAGTTCTTTTTATTCGTGTTGGTGCTTCTTCTTCTTTGCGTGCATGCATCTTTTGGAGGCGTTGGTGGTTCCTTTTCCGACGTTCATGCTTCATTTTTTGGCGTTCGTGCGTTGCTGCTTCTTGTTCATGCTTTGCTGCTTGTTCTTGTTCGTGCATTCGAGTTCTCCTTCGAGGTAAGTATTTCACTTATGTTCTTCCTATTGCCATTGTTTTTTATTTTGAATGATTGTTGATTGAATGAATGATGTTCTTGTTGTTGTTGCTTCTTGTTGTTTGAATGAATGAATGTGTGAAAAACGATGTTCTTCTTCTTCTTGTTGTTTGGTTTCTGTAAATGGCGGATTTAATTTTTTTTGTCCATACGGATCTGATCCGTATGGTTCATAGGGATCACTGATTTGTATGGTTCATACGGACGTATGATCCATATTGTTCATACGTATTAGAAATCCGTATGAACAATACGAATCAATAATCCTTATGGTTCATATTGGTAATCCGTATGACCCATGCAGATTGTTGATCCTTATGTTTTTTTTATAACTTTTTGTTGTCTGATTCGAAAAAAAATTAGTTATTTTTTATAATTTTTTTAGTGTTGTTATTTTGTAAAAAAATATTTTAGTTATTTTGTAATTTTTTTTGCATAAAAACCATACGACTCGCTGACCTGTATGGTTTTTTTTTAAATTTTTTTAGGTGAAACTGATAAACTGGAATTATTTTATGAAATTTTTTTAGTGTTGTTATGTTTCGTAAAAAACTTATTTATTTTATTTAATTTTTTTAGTCATAATTATTTGAAAAAAGTTAGCATAGATACCATACGGATCACTGATCTGTATGTTTTTTTTTAAATTTTTTTTAGTTGAAACTAATAAATTGGAATTATTTTTTGAAATTTGTTTAGTGTTGTTATGTTTTATAAAAAAACTTTAGTTGTTTTATTTAATTTTTTTAGTCATAATTATTTGAAAAAAATTAATTCATATGAATTGTCAATCCATATGAACCATAGGGATCGGTGATCTGTATGGTTATTTTGTTAATTTTTTAGTGGAAACTAACAAAGTGAAATTATTTTTTGAAATTATTTTAGTTATTTTATTTAATTTTTTAGTGATAATTATTTGAAAAAAATTAGCGTAGATACCATACGGATTACTGATCCGTATGGATTTCTAAAAAAAATTTAGTTGAAACTAATAAACTAGAATTATTTTATAATTTTTTTTTGGTGTTGTTATGTTTCGTAAAATGTTTTTTAGTTATTTAGTGATAATTGTTTGAAAAAAATTAGCATAGATACCATATGGATCACTGGTTCATACAGATTATCAATCCGTATGAACCATAGGGATCAGTGATCTGTGTGTGTCATACCCTAATTTTGTCCGGGGACCATCCGTTGTTGGGATGCGACTCTTGTTTGACCAGTTCGAGGTACTTGGCACCCATCGTTAGGCAATTCGTGAAGTTCCGTGACATGCCGGAAGTCAAAAGAAGGCATTGTAGCACAATCCGTGAAGTTCCGTGACATGCCGGAAATTAAAAGGAAGTGTTAGTGCGCAATCCGTAAAGTTCCGTAACGTTCCAGAAGGAAAAAAGGGATGATTACGTAATCCGTAAGGTTTTGTAACATTACGAAAAGAAAACAAGCATCGTTACGAAATTCGTAAAATTTCGTAACGTTACGGAAAAAAAATCACCAAAAAAGAGCAAGGGGGTATATTTAGTAAAAATGGGGGTGCAAATAGCAACCAGGCCCACTTGGGCCTTCCAGAATATTCCTCCAGAAGGCGGTTGCTTATGGAGGAAGCAACCTAGCTCGCCTGGGCGAGTTGGGTGGCAAGCTTGTCCCCTATTTTCATATAAATAGGGGGAGAAGTGAAGGGAAAAAAATGTTCAGCCCTCCTGGTGTCTTTCTTCCGTAACGTTTCCGCGACAGTTGGCGACTCCACTGGGAACTATTTTTTGAGAGTTAGGCCATTTAATCTTGTGCAATGTTTTATCATAACATCCTCCTTTGTTGGTTTCCCTTTATTTTTCTTATGTTCTTGTGTAAATAACTCTTTGATGCTTTTAGTGTGTTTTAAAAGGTATGCATGAGGTAAACAAATTTTCATTTGATGCACACAAACACCAACACTATTTGCACACACGGTGATTTGAAAAAAGGCCCTATACCCGGGTTCGTGGGAACATAAGGAGTGGAGGTGAATCTGTGATCATGCTAGGTCTCCGACTTGCTTGATTACAGTGAACCCTCATCTAGAGTTTTTCTCTTTGATAACATATCGTTGCTAGTAGTCCCTACTACTGCAATATGTTCTTCAAAGGGGATGATACCTCTAGAGACCATCGAGAGAGATATGACCACCTTGGGAAATATCACTAAAAACCCTTTTAGCTCCCTCCCTTGTTGGTCCCTAAAATAGTGGCACGGAGCAAACATGCTGTGTGCCATTTTTCACACTGCCATGCATGTAGTCCTAAGTGTCATGTACCCTTTTGCTTATATTTGATTGTGAATATTGTCGTGTTATGTACATCCCCGTGTTATGCCTTTCGCATATGCATCATGCGCGGGTTCCTTCTTGATCCCCTCTCTTTGGCAAACCAACGGAGGGTCCTTGTCACCTTCTTAAATACATACGTCGGGCACTTTGCTACCCCAAGACGTTGTATCTAAGAAGGAGACAATTTCCCGGGCCCCCGTATTCATAAATTACATCTGTATCATATGCATTTCTTCATGCATTCATCCATTCCACCCATGATAGATGTCAGAGTTTTGATTCGCACTGGGTTTTGTTTCACTTTAGTAAAACATGGGATCAAGTCAAAAGCCTTCACTTAAAAAGAGGTTCTATCAAGTCAAGGTCAAGAGCCTAGGGATCACCAGTCTAAGAGAGTTAGGGTAGTTGATGGGTCAGCTCCAGCGGCAAGCTTATCGCAAAGCTTACAGTAAAATTTGGGACCTAGCCATGGTAGAAGTCTCCACAGAGGCATTTGCCTCCCTTGCCCAATATTATGATAAGCCGTTGAGGTGCTTTACCTTTGGGGACTTCTAGCTATCACCTATGGTAGAAGAATTTGAAGAGATCATAGGATGCCCTCTAGGGGGAAGGAAACCCTACCTCTTCTCAGGGTTCTATCCCTCATTAGCTAGAATTTCCAAGATAATCCAAATCTCGGCGCAGGAATTAGAACACAGGAAGCAAGTCGAAAATGGGGTGGTTGCAATACCGAGAAAATATTTGGAGGCAAAAGCAAGAATCTTGGCAGGTAAAGGCAAGTGGGCCCCGTTCATAGATATTCTTGCACTGTTGATTTTCGGAGGAGTCCTCTTTCCGAATGTGGATGGGTTGGTGGGCCTAGCAGCGATCGACGCTTTTCTTGCCTATCATAACCACAAGGAAAGCCCGGTTGTCGCTATGCTAGCCGACTTATATGACGCCTTCGACCGAAGATGTGAAAAGAGCAATACAAGGATTGTTTGTTGTACTCCAGCTCTTTATGTATGGTTAGTTTCACACCTTTTTCGCCAAGAGGTGAGGCATGCTTGCCCGCTAGAAAGCCACCGTTCATGCACAGAGAAAGGAGGGGCAAATTGGGACCAACTCTTAGCGAGCAAAGAAGGAGCATCTGTCAACAGGTTCCCTCGATGGAAGGAAGGAAGAACCAAAGTTCTTATTTCATGCGAAGGATTTCCAAATGTTCCCTTGATGGGTACATGGGGTTGCATCAGCTACAATCCTGTTCTTGCTATAAGACAACTTGGCAACCCTATGAGAGGGGCGCCACTAGAGGATGAGCTCGCGCCTGTCATTTCACGAGGCTTTAATAAGACCAACGTGGAGACACTTCAGAAGGTCCGCAAGGCATGGGAGGTGTTGCAAAAGAAGGACAAGGAACTCAGGGGCAGTAACAATGGGCCCATCGGTGGCTATCGTAAGTGGTTAAAAGCACACGTGCAAGGTTTGGATTGGCTCCCGAGTTTGAGAACCGCTAAAAGGGAGGAAGTTGAGGCACTGGAGGAAGACGAAGAGGTGCAGGCCCTTAGGACGAAACTCAAGCAAGCTCAAACAGTTAAAGAAAGTTTCAAATCAGCAGCTCTTAAAATCTAAAAGGAGAATGCCGAACTGAGAGATATAAATATAGCTACCACCAAGGCTTTGGAACAAAGAGACCAAGAGGGCTCATAGGGAAGAGCACGGCCGGAACAAGTTTCGAGGGGCTCTGTGGGGTAGCAACAACGAGCTTAAACTCCGAAGAGAGGAAAGAGACCAATCACGAGTAGACAGTTTGATCTTGAAAGAAGAGTTGAAGGCTTGCTCGAGGTCCAAGAGAAGTTTGTCTCAGCGGTTATGCGAGACAGAGACCAACATGTTAGTTATCATCACCAAGTACCAAGAAGAATTAAATCTAGCCACGGCCCACGAGCACAAAGTGGCGGACGAGTATGCCCGAGTTTACATGGAAAAGGAGGTTAGAGGAAGGGTGATCGACTCGTTACATCAAGAGGCAACAATGTGGATGGACTGATTTGCTCTTACCTTGAACGGGAGTAAATAACTTCCCTGATTGCTAGCCAAGGCCAAAGCAATGGCGGACACCTACTCTGCCCCCGAGGAGATCCACGGACTTCTCAGCTATTGTCAGCATATGATAGACTTAATGGCTCATATGATTAGAAACCGCTAGGAAGTTTGTATTGTCGCTCAGATCTTGACTAGTTATAAACTTTCTGAATAAAATGAGTTTATCCCGCATTTTTACTCCAAAGATCAGTGCGAATCAAATCACTCCCGCATTTTATCATGCATCACATAAGCATCTCTTCATGGCATCATAATGAACATATCGTTGCTGCATTTGTCCGTTATCATATTCCAGCATCACATTTTGCATGAGTCATTGCATCATCATGCATATGCGTTCAACATACTTTTTGTTCTACAAACTGCATACCTTTTGTTTTCATGTTCGCTCATGCATGATCCTTGCATTTTCCTCTGTAAAACAAAAACAAAAAAGGGGAAGCATGAAAATTCACGATGCATTCTTAGTTGCATATATTCGGTACCATGAGCCAACCATGTTGGGATCATAAACCCGTTTCACTTAAAAACAAAATGAGTGAACATGGTACCTAATGCATGGTTAACTAGGAAATGATGTTTCTTCGGGCATCTCAGTTTCATAATTACATTTTCCATGCATAGCTTAAAGTATGCCCGAGTCATTCATCCCTATGAAAGGTTGTTGAAGTATTGGCGATCAGAATTGCCATTCCTTGGATTATAGGGTTGAATTAAGCTCATGCTTTTTCGAAAAAAGTTCATCAAGTCAAGTTGAAGTATGGAAGTAACCATCTTGCAAAAATTGGGGCAAAAGATGAATCGAGTTACATCGCTGCTTCGTCTACTTCCAAACACATTTAGGACTGTTGATGTCCTTGTTACTTCCAGTTTTACCTTGACAAAGATGTCATGGACCATGTTGAAAATATAAATTGATTCAACCCCATGTCCTGTGTAAAAATTCGCAATACTTCAACTGTGTATCATTCGCATACATCCATGCTTTTAATTGGTTGCATTGCTCATCCTTTCCTTGAAAAAAAATAAAAAAATAAAAAAAATTAAATAAAAATGAACTTAATCATTGTCAATCGAAAGAAAAGAACACACTTTACGGCGCCCTTACCGAACTCGTGCTAGAGCTAGAGTAATGAGTGAAGTAGAGGAGGTGCAAGAACAGATCAAGGCTGACATGGAGGCCATGAAAGAGAAAATGGCCACACTGATGGAGGCCAATATGAGCATGAAGGAGATAATGGAGGTCAATGCGGCTGCACTGCTGAGGTGAACCCGATGCCCCCATCTGGCCTCAACCAAATGAATCATCCAACCTCAAATATGGTAGGCAAAGATTTGGGAAGTAGGGACGACCCCCCATTATGTGCAAATTCAAAACAAGCATGCCTTCCCACCATATGGATTGCCTCCCAACTATACACCACTCAATGTGGCATACATTCCCAATGAGGATGTCAATAACTCCGCTCCCATACTCATTGAAAGCTGACAACCTTATCATGCACATGTCTCTTAAACCGTGGGGGAGACACATGAAATTCCCCACCACAATCTAGCCGACTTCGAGCCTTGCCTCGAATATGCCATTGGAGGGCAAGCAGTTGGTGGTATACCCATGCCAAACACTTTGGAGGGCCCTCAGTTTTGCCCACAACCACAACCCTTGCATTTTGCGGTGGGAAGAGCCCCTCCTGCTATGGCTGAAAAGGGAAAGTTGGATCATATAGAGGAAAGGCTCAAGGACATTGAAGGAGGCGAAGATTGTGCCTTTGCTAATCTAGAAGAGTTATTCCTAGTACCTAAACATGGTCATTCCCAAGTTCAAGGTGCCAGACTTTGACAAGTACAAGGGGACTACTTGCTCCAAGAACCATCTAAAGATGTATTGTCGGAAGATGGGGGCATACGCAAAAGATGAGAAACTGCAGATACATTTTTCCTAAGAAAGTCTTACTAGGACAACTGTCACCTGGTATACTAACTTAGGAACCTTCCCGAGTCCATTCTTGGAAGGACCTAATGGTTGCCTTCGTTAGGCAGTGTCAGTACAATTCTGATATGGCTCCATATAGGATGCAACTACAGAACATGTGCAAAAAGGGGACACAAATCTTTCAAAGAATACGCCCAAAGATGGAGAGACTTGGCAACTCAAGTAGCGCCCCAATAACAGAGAAAGAGATTATTACAATGATAGTAGACACGTTACCGGTGTTCTACTATGAAAAATGGTGGGTTACACACCTTCAAGTTTTATATATTTGGTCTTTGCCAGCGAAAGGATTGAAGTGAGGATGGAAAGAGGAAATTTAATCATCCTACTTGGACGAATGAGAAAAAACTGGGGCAAATGAAGAAGGTGAGAATGAGGGAGAAACCCATGGTGTGACTGCCATTCCTATACGGCCAAGTTTCCCACCAACCTAACAATGTCATTACTCAGCCAATAACAAACCTTCTCCTTACCTACCACCCAGTTATCCATAAAGGCCATCCCTAAATCTAACCACAAAACCCACCTACCACACGACCAATGCTAAACACCACCTTTAGGACAAACCAAAACACCAACTAAGAAATGAATTTTGCAGCGAAAAAGCCTGTAGAATTCACCCCAATTCTGGTGTCCTATGCTGACTTGCTCCCATATCTACTTGATAATGCAATGGTTTCCTCAACCTCCATTTTTCTAAGGATAGGACTCGGACGAAACGTGTGCTTATCATGGAGGAGCCCCGGGGCATTCCATTGAGCGTTGTATAACCCTGAAGCGTAAGGTGCAAAGTCTAATTGATGCGGGCTGGTTGAAATTTGAGGAGAATCGCGAATGAGTCCTGACATTGACAAGCGACACCACACATGGGGCAATTTTGAAAGCCGTTGTTAGATGTCTCTAATGACTCATCAGGTTTTTCAAGTTTATGCCATTATTATAAACCACAGTTACAATACTAAAATGGATGAATTTGACATCCTTGTCTCTCTTGATGCAATCCTACCCCGCAAGGGCATTGGATAGAAGACTCCAAGTAGATTGGGCCAGAGATCCAAGGGAAGGCTCTAGGGTTCTCATGAGCCCTAGGGTAGATTTTGAGCCCATGGGCTAAGTATGAGCCCGCTTATCTTTGTAAATATTAGAATAGGGTTTTTCCTTCATTTAGGCCTTGTATTTTGGCCATTCTAGTAGTATAGGGTTTTAGCCTTGTATTTCGAGGCATTTTGAGTAGTCTTTGTAGTATGGACTTTTTTTGTATTTTCATGTATTTTGTCATGGGGGTGAGCTTAGCTATTATAGGGGGTGTGTAGCTAAGTTCTAGATTCTCATCTCAAGGAGGTGAGCTGAGCTATTAGAGAGGTGTGTGTAGCTAAGCTCTAGCTTCTTTAGGAATCTTTTCAAGGAAGCTTCTCAAGGAGGTGAGCTTAGTTATTAGAGGGGTGTGTGTAGCTAAGCTCTAGCTTCTCAAAGAAGTTTTCTCAAAGAAGCTTCTCAAGGAAGCTACCTAGTCTATAAATAGAAACATGTGTAACACTTGTTGCAACTTTGATGAATGAGAGTCTTGTGAGACACAACTCAAAGTTCAACTTCTCTCCCTTTTTCTTCCTTCAATTTCGTGCTCCCCCTCTCTCTTTCTCTCCCTCTTTCTTTTCCTCCATTGAAGCATCCTCTCCAAGCTTCTTATCCAAGGCTCATCTTGGTGGTGAAGCTCCTTCTTCCATGACTTATTCCTTAATCGATGGCGCCTCCTCTCACCTCTTTTCCTTTGTCTTCCGCTGCATCTCCATGGTGGAAAATCACCATTAAAGGACCCCATTGAAGCTCAAAGATCCAGCCTCCATAGAAGCCCCACAAGCAAGTTTCTATCATCTTTCATCCTCTCACAAACACATCTTTGCTTATTTGGCTTCCACCGGAATGTGGGTGCAAGCCATTGGTCTGTTTGCTCAAGAGACCTGCGCTCCTGAGTTTGGACTTCCAACACCGTTCAATCAGAAATTACTCGTCTTGCACGTTGGTGGGGGTGCCATAAAACAACGAGTAAAGTTCAAAACAAATATGTTTCAAAATAAAAAAAAAGAGTTCAAAAGGAAAAAGCAAAAAAAAGCATTTGATTGACTGGTTTTCAAGACGTTCATGTGACCTCATTTTATCATTCCGGAAAGTTTGTCTTTTTAGAGAGAAGTGAGTTATCAAGAATAGGATGTTGGACAAATGGCTTCAGTTATCTTAAGAAGGGGGGGGGGTTGAATTAAGATACAAAGACTATTCCCCAAATTAAACTTTCACTCTCTCTTTTTGGATTAACGATGCACCTATAACATGAATTACTCAAAAGATAATTCAAGATAAACTTCTTTAAAGCAAAAGATAAATAGCAATAAATAAAAGAAGTTTAAGGAAAGAGAGGAATGCAAACTGGATTTATACTGGTTCGGCCACTTCCCGTGCCTACGTCCAGTCCTCAAGCAGCCCACTTGAGATTTTCCACTCTCTTTGTAAAACTCATTTTACAAAGTCTGAACCACACAGGGACAACCCTCCCCTTGTGTTCAGGAATCCTCTACAACAAGAGACCCACGGTCTCTTAATCCCTTTTCAGAAATGAGAAGAAGAGAAGAAGAAATCTCTCTTAAAAGAGATAGATTGTACAATTAAGATCAATCAAAATTCCTTATTGAATATGCAAGTGGTTGACCAAGGAATCTTTTCGAGAGGATAAGACATTTCAGTTCAGAAAAACTCTTAATCTTTTGAGAGGATAAAACTTTCTGGGCAATGAAAACTCTCTTTAAATTCGTGTTTCCAAGTCACCTTTGATGGCCATTCATAAACCATTTGAATAGATGTGACTCTTGGAAATTATTTTCTGAAAATCCCCTCTGGTAATCGATTACAAGACTTGTGTAAACGATTACAGGTTTTGAAATTTGAATTAAAACGTTCAATAAACTGCTGGTAATCAATTACCATCCATGTGTAATCAATTGCACATTATAAATTTTGAATTCAAATTTCTAGTGACTGTTATAAACATTTTCAGCTGCTGGTAATCGATTACCAGAGAGTAAATCTCAATTTAAAATGATTTAGATAGAATTCTTTGGCTAAACCTTTTGCCTTTTCAATTTGGAAACTTCTTCCTAAGATTCTAGAGATCAACTTGATCATATATCTTGATTTTCTTGGATTCTCGAATTCTTGTCTTGAATAAAACTTAGAAGCGCTTGATCCTTTGGCATCATCAAAACATCAAAACATCTTGCTTCTACATAGGAGTCATCTGACTTAATCCATCAACTAAAAAAATCCTTCAACTATTTCTCGTCCTTGGAAAATTCTTTTTGCAAGAATCAACTGCTTCTTTCATTCTTCCTCACTACGAGGTTGTGAAAACAAGACAACTATTGGTACCTCAAAGCCTTACACTGGGGGAATGAGGGGCACCGTGCATGAACCTCAAGCGAACCTAGAGATAGATTAGAAGTTCTCACCCAATAGGTTCCTTGCTACAAGGTCATGACGAAAGACAACGATTGGTACCTCAAAGCCCTACACTGGGGCAATGAGGGGCACCGTGCATGAACCTCAAGCGAACCTAGAGGCAGATTAGAAGTTCTCACCCAATAGGTTCCCAACAACAAGGTCGTGACAAAAGATAACAATTGGTACCTCAAAGCCTTACACTGGGGCAATGAGGGGCATCGTGCATGAGCCTCAAGTGAACATAGGGGCAGATCAAAAGTTCTCACTCGCCGATGTTTTTAAACAAAAAAAGAGGGGGGGGGGACAAACCCTGAAATTTCAATGGATTGATTAAACGTCAAATGGATCCATTGCCGTCACTCCAAAATGGTCAAGTGACTAAATCAAACAGAACATACACTCTGAGGGAGTTCCCGGAGAGATTTGCAAAAGGTAGGATGAGGTTGCATGAATTATCACCTCTTTCAAAAGGACAGTCAATCTGTGTTTTCCAAAACAAATTAATTAAATCAAAATCAAAATCACAAAATAGGGAAAGAATGTCATGAACATTGTACAACTTTCCATTACATTGCATTGTTTCATATGATGTCCGCATTTACCAAATTTCATGGCAAAGGTTGCAAGCATCTGCTTCCCTAAAAAATCATGTTAACTGCATAGATTTCCTACATCTAATGTCCAAATCTTTTGAATTTGGGATGATCGGCCGTCTCGATGATTCAATCTCTTGCTTTCTCATAAGGGTGGACCCTTGGGTACTAGTACCCTCACCTTTAGAGGGCTGCACGCCCTCGCCTTCAGAGGGCTAGACGTCCTCGCCTTCATAGGGCTACACGCCCTCACCTTTAGAGGACTACACATCCTCACCTTGATAGGGCTACATGCCCTCACCTTTAGAGGACTAGACTTCCTCGCCTTCAGAGGACTAAACGTTCTCGCCTTCAGAGGACTAGATGTCCTCGCCTTCAGAGGGCTACACACTCTCACCTTTAGAGGGCTGCACGCCCTCACCTTCAGAGGACTAGACGTCCTCACCTTAAGAGGGCTACACGCCTTCGCTTTCAGAGTACTTCACGCCTTCGCTTTCAAAGTACTACACGTCCTCGCCTTCAGAGGGTTACACGTTCTCGCTTTCAGAGGGCTCCACATCTACACTTTAAGAGAATTTAAGGTCCTCTGCCCTTAAATGCTTAACCGAGACTTGCACTCCTGGTTAAGGGGCCAATATTTTCCTTTTATTAGTTCCTGGGCCACCCCCTGATATTGGAGGTTGCCAACTGTGCGAATACAACCAGAGAGGGAGGCTATCACGCAGCTACTATGCATACCGAGGCAAGATTTCACCCGTGCTACTGCAGAGAGACAAGTGTGGATCGTGCGCACCAACATGACCACTCTTACACAGATATGTATGACATTTCTACTTAGCAACATTCTGCCCAGTGACCGTAATGCCGATCTCCCCCTGCGGAAGTATCAGTTGGTCTGTGTCGTCCCGACATAGGTAAGTATGCATATGGTTCAACTGATTTCTAATGCCATCTATTGTTTGTAGGGATCACGCCCGCAACACATCCAGTGGACCCGGAGAAGTCCAGTAGGGATTGCAGGGATCGCGCCTGCAATGCCGCAAGTGCCTGTCATCCCCAGCAAGGTCATCAGGCCCCTTATTAACCGAGCTTTCATCAAGAATTACTATGCCCCCTAGGCAGGCACAGGGCGAGACACCACAGCAGCCTGGGGATGGCCAGCAATAGGCAACAAATGCACCGCCGCCACCTCCAGAGCCCCTCAGCTCATCCACAAAAAGGTTAGAGTATTGCGTACAACACATGGCCGACCAATAGGCGACCAAGTCCAAAGCCAAAGGTAAGCAAAGTACTAGGTCCGTGACCGACAAGTCATAATGCGTCCAACTCAAGACGTTAAAGAAGCGCTACTAGGAGGCAACTTAGTAACTTTTAAATTTCTGCTTGTTATTTGATCACCTTTTGTTTCGCAAGTTATAGTAGGACACGCCTAGTTGCTCATGATCCTGGGAATTTAAATAAAACAAGCACAAGCTTGAAAGGTAGTCATACCTCACAATATATATATATGTATGTTTAGGTAGAAAGATACCTTGGATATGCATGTATGTAACAAAAAATATACTTCACAAAATATATATATGTATGTTTAGGTAGGAAGATACCTTAGATATGCATGCATGTAAACAAAAAATATACTTCACAAAATATATATATGTATGTTTAGGTAGGAAGATACCTTAGATATGCATGTATGTAAACAAAAACATACTTCACAAAATATATATATGTATGTTTAGGTAGGAAGATACCTTAGATATGCATGTATGTAAACAAAAAATATACTTCACAAAACATATATATGTATGTTTAGGTAGCAAGATACCTTGGATATGCATGTATATAGCAAAAATGCCTCACAAAAATATACACATGTTTAGGTAGCAAAATACCTCATGAAAAGAAAAAAAACAAAAACAAACAAGAAAAAGAAATAAACAAATGATAAGGAAGGAAAAATGAAAATAATAAGAATAAAAAGTTGTCTAGCTAAAAAACAACATGCTCGTGAAAAGAGATAATTTCCAACTTTTCTTTGAAAGAATTCACTGATCATAACTAGTTTTTGAAAAATGTGTGTACACAGTTGAAGGGTAAATGCTGTGAAAGTTTTTCCAAACACCCAAGAAAGACTCGGATGAATGCACAAATTGATAAAAGAACATATTTTGGAAACACTGGGTTGACTAAAATAGAGAAAATGAATTATGAGCCCTAGCATCACACGACCAAAAATTTTTTGACACTTGAGTGTCCGCATAGGTGCATGCATGACTAGTTTTGCATACAATTTCCAAATCATAATTGTTGCCTTTGTGTCATGGAAATAATGTGGGACATCCCCTTTTATCCTTGAACCAAACCAAACCCTGACATATATCATGTCCAGCCGTGCTACAAGCTTTGAGCCAAAATCCCAACTTACCATAAACCTTGAACCAGGGTGAGAATATCAATCCTTGCCCTCGGAAGAAAACACAAAAAGAAGGGAACTTCCCAATCAAAAGAGTGGAAGAAAACAAAAAGAGAAAATTCCCAATCGAAGAGTGGGAGAAAGCAAAAAAAAGGAAAGAAAATTCCCAATCAAAGATCGGAGGAAAACAGAAGAAATATACAGAAAGGTCTTTGGACCAGACAATATCTGAACAATACAGAATTGTCACCAAGAAAATATGAAAAGAAAGGAAACCACGACCTAAAGTGGTCCTCTCCCTTTGATTACCAACCAAAATCCTGTGCGTCGGTGACTTGTTTGCCTCGCGCTAAACAAAAATAGAAAATAAAAAGGCCAAAAACACTCAAAGCCAAATTTCCCACCAAGAAAAACCCCATTCCCAAGAAAAAGTCCTACTGATCCATGATCACGCATGTAATCTTTGATTTGATAGGAAATGATTTGCAAAATCAAGTCATGACATACCTATGGTTCGGAATTAGGATGAAACACTTACCTATGTGAGATTGATACACTTTGAGTGATTTTCTTCTATTTTTGCTGAACCCAGTGTTTCCTCTAAATGGTCATTTAGAAACGAAATGCTAAACATCCAAAATCTCATTTGTGGTTATGAGAAGATTTCATCAGCATACTCCCATTCCCCGGTAGACACATTATTTTTCATCCGAAAAGCATATGTTGCTCTGATTAGTTGGAAGTTTTCTCTCTTTACTAAAGCATGTTCGCATTTTAGTGAAGAAAACACTGAGACTATTTTTAGTCTCACAAGTTATCCAGAACTACGTAGGTCTGAGTTCCTCATTGAGGATATGTAGGAGCAAGAGCCTCGCTTTTGTCGGCCACCCCCACAATTTCTGTCATACTGACACTGGAGTCACGTGACATGTGGAGATACCAAAGTGGTTATCCGTTTAAACTTTCTTTTGCTATCTCTAAGACTCAAAGAATGATAGCACGCGGAGACTAACGTCGTCTTCTGCATCCTTTGTCAATCACGGCCAACAAGCCCGTTGACACGCGGAGATTTACGTCATCTTCCGCCCCCACAATTTCTGTCATACTGACACTGGAGTCACTTGACATGTGGAGATACCCGAGTGGTTATCCGTTTAAACTTTCTTTTGCTATCTCTAAGACTCAAAGCATGATAACACGTAGAGACTAACGTCGTCTTCTGCACCCTTTGTCAATCGCGACCAACAAGCCCGTTGACACGCGGAGATTTACGTCATCTTCCGCCCCCACAATTTCTGTCATACTGACACTGGAGTCACTTGACATGCGGAGATACCCGAGTGGTTATCCGTTTAAACTTTCTTTTGCTATCTCTAAGACTCAAAGCATGATAGCACGTAGAGACTAACGTCTTCTTCTGCACCCTTTGTCAATCGCGGCCAACAATCCCGTTGACACGCGGAGATTTACGTCATCTTCCACGCAGACAATTACTGTCATACTGACACTGGAGTCACATGACATGCGGAGATACCCGAGTGGTTATCCGTCTAAAACTTTCCTTTGCTATCTATAAGACTCAAAGCATGATAGCAAGTTGGGTGGTAAACGCGCATAGACGAATTCTGCGCCCTTTATCATTCAGGAACAATAAGCTGAGTGGGTAAACGCGCAAAGACAGATTCTGCGCCCTTTATCATTCAGGAACAACAAGCTGAGTGGGTAAACGCGCAGAGACAGATTCTGCGCCCTTTATCATTCAGGAACGACAAGTGAGTGTGTAAACGCGCAAAGACAGATTCTGCGCCCTTTTTCATTCAGGAGCAGCGAGTCGGGTGGTAAACGCGCATAGACGAATTCTGCGCCCTTTATCTTTCAGGAACAACAAATTGGGTGGTAAACACGCATAGACGAATTTTGTGCCCTTTATCATTCAGGAACGACAAGCTGAGTGGGTAAACGCGTAGAGACATATTCTGCGCCCTTATCATTCGAGAACAACAAGCTGAGTGGGTAAATGCGCAGAGACAGATTTTGCGCCCTTTATCATTCAGGAACGAGAAGTTGAGTGGGTAAACGCGCAGAGACAGTTTCTGTGCCCTTTATCATTCAGGAGCAGCGAGTCGGGTGGTAAACGCGCATAGACGAATTTTGCGCCGTTTATCATTCAGGAACAACAAGTTGGGTGGTAAACACGCATAGACGAATTCTCTGCCCTTTATCATTCAAGAACGACAAGCTGAGTGGGTAAACACGCAGAGACAGATTCTGTGCCCTTTATCATTCAGGAACAACAAGCTGAGTGGGTAAACGCGCAGAGACAGATTCTGCGCCCTTTATCATTCAGGAGCAGCGAGGCGGGTGATAAACGCGCAGAGGCAAATTCTGCGCCCGTTGTCATTCAGATTTCGCAAGTTGGGTGATAAACGCGCAGAGACAAATTCTGCGCCCTTTGTCATTCAAAAACAGTAAGTCGAGAGGTGGGCGGAGACAAATTATGGTCATTCCGCGGACCTTTTCGCCATCCAGAGGCGATCGTGTCCGGTGGCACGCAGAGACAAATTATGGTCATTCTATATCTCACCCCCGAGGCTCGATCGTTTCCAACAAAATGTAGAGACAAATTATGGTCATTCTGCGTCTTGTATCAACCGAGAGGAACAAATTCGACAATATCAGGATGATGTGTCGGTACTGATCATTTTCAAATTTTTGCAGGTTCCGCTAGCAGGGAGGTTCACTGGCCGAATGGTGTTTCGCTCGAACGAAATTAGTGTCTTATCTTTACTTCCCTTTTATCTCCAATAAAAGACAAGTAAAGAGGGGCAACTGTCATACCCTAATTTCGTCTGGGGACCATCCGTTGTTGGGATGCGACCCTCGTTTGACAACTTCGAGGTACTTGGCATCCATCGTTAGGCAATTCGTGAAGTTCTGTGACATGCCGAAAATTAAAAGGAAGTGTTAGTGTGCAATCCGTAAAGTTCTGTAACGTTCCGGAAGGCAAAAAAGGGATGATTACGTAATCTGTAAGGTTTCGTAACATTATGGAAAGAAAACAAGCATCGTTACGAAATTCGTAAAATTTTGTAACGTTACGGAAAAAAAAATCACCAAAAAAGAGCAAGGGGGTGTATTTAGTAAAAACGGGGGTGCAAATAGCAACCAAGCCCACTTGGGCCTTCCAAAATATTCCTCCAGAAGGCGGTTGCTTCTGGAGGAAGCAACCTAGCTCGCCTGGACGAGCTGGGTGGCAAGCTTCTCCCCTATTTTCCTATAAATCGGGGGAGAAGTGAAGGGAAAAAAATGTTCAGCCCTCCTAGTATTTCGAGATCACTTGAAATTAGTGAAAAAAATTGTTTCCGTGAAGAAAATCCAAGCCGAGGCGCTTCCGTAACATTTTCGTACGTTTCCGTGGGTGATTTCGCGAAGATTTTCAACCGTTCTTCGACATTCTTCGTTCGTTTTTCGGTCTTCAACCGGTAAGTTCCTGAAATCGAACTTTTCAATTCATTCTATGCACCCTTAGTGGTCCTCATTTGTTTCGCGTACTTTTATTTTCGTTTCATTTAGTTTCCGTACCCCCTTTTGACGTGCTTTAATCATTTACTTAAGTCATTTTCTCGCCTAATCAAAAAATAAAATAAATTTCCACCAATCATTTGAATTGTAATATCCGTTAATTTCTGTTAAAATGAAATCCGACCGTTCGGTCATGCCGTAATCACGTTGGAAACCAAAAAGAGGTAAAATAATAATATAATAATCAAAAAATATCTTTTAGTAAAATAAAACAAAAATAAAACAAAAAAAATCAATCGGACATTTCTCTTTGGGATTTTTCTTTCTTAATCGAATTGACTAATAACCAAAAAAATCAATTCATAAACCAAAATTTTTGTCAACGCCTAAAAAAGCCATTTTTAAAGGTCCAACGCCTTGAAATGGTCTTTTCCGCTTTTATTGGTTAATGTAGATTTCGAAAAAGCCTAAAATCAATATGTAACTTTGTTATCTCTTTAAAAAATAAAGAAATCATTAATGGTCCAATGCCTTAATGTTTTCTCACTTTTCAAAGGAATCGAAAGATTATCTAATGGTCCAACGCCTTAAATGACCTTTCATTCAATAAAAACATATCTTGCAAAAAAGGATAAAAAATAACTTAACCAAAAATGCTTTGTTCACAAAAGAACTACGTAGGTATGATTTTCTCATCACAATTGAGGAATACGTAGGAGCAAAGGCAAACGCCCTTGTCGACCACAAAAAGATAAAAATATAAAAAAAAGCATAAAAAAGACATAAGAACGTAAAAAGGGAAGATAACATAAGTTGAAGTCATATTTGCACATTTGATTAAAGGCTGCCGTCTCTTGTGACGGACGCGTGGGGTGCTAATACCTTCCCCGTGTGTAAATATAACTCCCGAACCTTTCACTTAAAGTTCGTAGATCACGTCTTTTCCGATTTTTCCGACGTTTTCCTCAAATAAACGTTGGTGGCGACTCCGCGCGTATTCCTTTCTTGGAACACGCACCCGCGAGTCACGCGTTGCCCTCCCGCCGAAGGGTAGGTTGCGACAATATGGTTATTTTGTAAGTTTTTTTAGTTGAAACTAATAAAGTGGAATTATTTTTTGAAATTTTTTAGTTATTTTATTTAATTTTTTAGTGATAATTATTTGAAAAAAATTAGCGTAGATACCATACGGATTACTGATTCGTATGGTTTTCTTTAAAAAAAAATAGTTGAAACTAATAAACTAGAATTATTTTATAAATTTTTTTGGTGTTGTTATGTTTTGTAAAATGTTTTTTAGTTATTTTATTTACTTTTTTAGTGATAATTATTTGAAAAAAATTGGCATAGATACCATATGGATCACTGGTTCATACAGATTGTCAATCTGTATGAACCATAGAGATCAGTGATCTGTATGGTTATTTTGTAATTTTTTTTAGTTGAAACTAATAAAGTGGAATTATTTTTTGAAATTTTTTAGTTATTTTATTTAATTTTTTAGTGATAATTATTTGAAAAAAAATTAGCGTAGATACCATACGGATTACTGATCCGTATGGTTTTCTTAAAAAAATAAGTTGAAACTAATAAACTAGAATTATTTTTTAAAATTTTTTTGGTGTTGTTATGTTTCGTAAAATGTTTTTTAGTTATTTTATTTACTTTTTTTAGTGATAATTATTTGAAAAAAATTAGCATAGATACCATAGGATCACTGGTTCATACAAATTGTCAATCTGTATGAACCATAGGGATCAGTGATTTGTATGGTTTTTTTTTTAAAAAAAAAATTAGTTGAAACTAATAAACTGAATTTTTTTTAAAATTTTTTTTAGTGTTGTTATGTTTCGTAAAAAAAAATTTAGTTATTTTTTTAAATATTTTTACTGACAATTATTTAGTGTGGATACCATAGGTTGATCCGTATGGTTCATACGGATTGCGTATCCGTGTGAACCTATGGATCAGTGATTCGTATGGGTTTTTTTTTTTAAAATAAATTAGTTGAGACTAATAAACTGAAATTATTTTTTTAAATCAAATTAGTGTTGTTATGTTGTTTCGTAAAGAAAAAAAAATTAGTGTTGAACTATTTTTATTATTATGTTGTGTGGTATATTTTTATTAGCGTTGAATTATTTTTATTATTATGTTGTGTGATTGAATTGTTAAGTTTATTTATATAAGATTAGAGTATATTAGAGTAGATTAGATTTAGAAAACTAAGACTAAGATTACATTAGATTTCGAAAACTAAGAATAAGATTACATTAGATTAGATTAGATTTGCAAAAGTAAGATTATATTAGTTTGGGTAAAATATTTTAACATTGTTAGTTTTTAAAAAAGATTGAAACAAAAATTGAAAATAGTTTAAGATTGAAACAAAAATTGTGCAGATAATGGTTAGAACTAGAGGTCTCGGTCGTGCTTTAGGCTGAGCAATAGGAAAAGCCTTGAGGAGGACACAAGCAAGTGATGATGATAATGATGCCCCCAACGACGAAGACTTACTGCATCTGCCCACAGGCAGTGACAGTAGGAGCGTCTGCTGCAGAGGAATTGCATGAAGAACAACAAGAAGCACCTATTGAGGATCCTCCTATTGATGTTTAGGGTTTTCCAAGCGGACCCCATGACTCATCAGTTTTCCAGGATGCTCCTACATGATCGATATTATTGTTTGCAGGAACGTCCTAAGTTGAAGCTATCTTTCCATGGAAGGAAGATGGCTAAGTTCGAGAGGTCTGCTCCAGAGATTGAAGGCCTTGTGGCTTCCAGTGGACAAAGTCCTTTGATCGCCTGTTCCCTAGATACGGGCGATCGGAGACTAATGTCTACTTGCGTGGAACGCTAGCATAAGGAAACTAGTAGTTTCCATTTGCCCGTCGGAGAGGTGACCATTACCTTGGATGACATCGCATCGTTGCTACATCTGCCTATTGTAGGGACGAAACTTTTGATATGTTGCTGGAATTACTCGAGGTCAGCGCTACAGAGGAGAGAGCTGAGACGATTCAGTTTCATGGCTCTTATGTTCGACTATCATGGCTGCAAGATGTGTATGAGACGAAGATCGAGGCATGTCACTGGATTATAGCATCGTGAGCATGTTTGTTGCATTTGCTTGGATGCACACTCTTTTCTAACAAGAGTGTCACACACATGCACGTGGCATTCTTGGATGCACTGCGTGACTTGGCGTAGAGTGGGCGTTACGCTGGGGGTGCTGTTGCACTTGTATACATGTATGATAATTTTAATGATGCATCGAAGAGCACGGAGAGGCAACTTGCATGATATATCACTCTGTTACAGGTTAGTTAACATTTGACGATTTTTTTTATTTCTTTGGAGTTGAATATTATATGTTGTTGCGTATTTTACTGAATATGTTTGCAAAATATATTTAGTGTTGGATCTATGAGCATTTCCCATTCGTTGGTTCCGCCTTACCTATTGAGGATTATGATGAGAGGAGATTGCGTACATGCTGATGGACCTCTGGCAAGGCACTGCCCGTTTCCATGTATCACAGGCGTCTGGACAGACTGACCCCTGACGTGGTGTACTAGGTTCAGTATAGAGACCACCGTTCATTTAGAGAATTTGAGGTCATCTCATTATTTTCTGGCTATCTCAGATGGGGCCCCTTGATGGTCATTCACCGACCGAAGAGGGTAGTACGACAGTTTGGATACATCTAAACTATTATGGCACATCCTGTTGTGTCTTCTGTCTCTATTGAAGAAAGGGATGATAGATGGATGCAATTTAGTGAATACATTGCACCTGTGGGACAACTCTGTGCAGTGCCTGCCACTGTTTGCGAGATTACATGGATTGATTCTACATGATTTCGCACCCATTCATGAGTCTAGCACAGCCAGGGTGATAGAAGCTTGCTTGTGGGGCTTCTATGAAGGCTGGATCTTTGAGCTTCAATGAGGTCCTTTAATGGTGATTTTCCACCATGGAGATGCAGCGAAAGACAAAGAAGAAGAGGTGAGAAGAGGCGCCATCCACTAGGGAACAAGCCATGGAAGAAGGAGCTTCACCACCAAGATGAGCCTTGGATAAGAAGCTTGGAGAGGATGCTTCAATGGAGGAAAAGAAAGAGGGAGAGAAAGAGAGAAGGGGGGAGCACGAAATTGAAGGAATAAAAGAGGGAGAGAAGTGGAACTTTGAAGTGTGTCTCATAAGACTTTTATTCATCAAAGTTACAACAAGTGTTACACATGCTTCTATTTATAGACTAGGTAGCTTCCTTGAGAAGCTTTCTTAAGAAAACTTCCTTGAGAAGCTTCTTTGAGAAAACTTCCTTGGGAAGCTAGAGCTTAGCTACACACACCCCTCTCATAACTAAGCACACCTCCTTGAGAAGATTACTAAAGAAGCTAGAGCTTAGCTACACACACCTTTCTAATAGCTAAGCTCACCTCCTTGAGATGAGAAGCTAGAGTTTAGCTACACACCCCTATAATAGCTAAGCTCACCCTATTTCAAAATACATGAAAATACAATAAAGTCCCTACTACAAAGACTACTCAAAATGCCTCGAAATACAAGGCTAAAATCCTATACTACTAGAATGGCCAAAATACAAGGCCCAAACGAAGGAAAAACCTATTCTAATATTTACAAAGATAAGCGGGCTCATACTTAGCCCATGTGGCGTCCCTAAATAATGACTGGTTTAATAGTAATAAATCAAATCGCAGAAACCATGGGAATTTTTTTTCTTTTCTCTCTCTTTTTTTTCGCACTGTTATTCATTTTACGGTAATTAAATTCAGAAGGAAAATTATCACTATAGAGTCCTGAATGGCCAGTTCACAACTCTATTCGGATTCACTTCTTTCTGGTCACTCATAACCTCTAAACTATTTTGCTCTTTCAAAAATATACCAGCCATCATTTTAGGTCGTCACGTGAGAAATAATAAGATGCGGTCAGTAAACTCTTTTCAATTAAAATTCATTAACATTTCTTTTTCAAATAACAAGATAAAACATAGTTGTTTTTATCATCTAAAACTTTCCAAAATATGGGAGTTTGCAAAATAGCACAGTGACATCCAGAGCAAAGGTAACAACTGTGGTGGCTTCAGCCACAATATATACAATCATCAAAATTTCTATACAATAGGTCTACCCACCCAAAAATCAAAAGAGTAAACCTAGCAGTCTGAACTAGATACACCCACCCACAAAAAGTATGTACACCTAGTCTAAGGAGTCATCTGCTATGATGAAGAGTCGTCACTATTCGCTGTCCCTCTAGGGCCACTCTCCTCTGTAGAGTCTGCCTCAGATGCTGACATAATATCCTCTGGAGAATCAACATTAGGGAGTGGGTCTTCATCATCCACAGGTAAGTCAAGGGCATCCATAGCAGGTTCAAGAGGTAACTCCTCTGGATCCTCTTCAAGATCCTCTTCAGAGGATGACACCTCTATCGCTTGAACCGGCTCAACTAGTCGATATTGAGTAGGTGTAGGTAGTATCCACTCCACAGGCTGCTGAAGTGTGCGTGCGGGTTGCTCCGGATGTACTAATGAAGTAGCAGTGAGTCGAATTGTGCCACGGAATCGGCACCTCTCATTGCCTTCGAGGGTCTCCCAAACACCCTCTAGGCACTCCATCACAACGCGATCATGGATCAACTGCGCTGCCATCGCGATCTACAAGAGATGAAAGAAAGAGGGTAGACTCTTTCACAAAAAATCTAACTACAATGCGTCCCATAACGGCTACGCATAGTCAAAATGTCTTTTTCAAGGGATTTCCTCTCTGGTAATCGATTACCAGTGCCCAAAAATGAATTACACAGCCTTTGCACATTGGAATCTAAAAGTTACACTGTGTAATCGATTACACATAAATGATAATCGATTACCAGTAGCAGGTAACACTATGTAATCGATTACACACAACTAGTAATCGATTACCAGAAGCTACTTAACATCCTGTCTCCATTTTTAAACCCTGTAATCGATTACCCACGAATGGTAATCGATTACCAGAGGGTAATTTTTAGATAACACCCAAGATAAATAGCTGGCCAGCTGCCACACAAGCCTCCTTGCTTCGTGGACTTTGTTCTTTTATTGGTTGACTGCCAGGAGCTCGCCTGCTTAGGTACGTAACAGGTTCTCACTGACTGACTATGCCCAGGTTGGGTCGGGATTAGCCAAGCTTGGTTTTGGGCAATAGCACCCCACCTGACATCCCCAAGGTCTCCTGACCCCCGCGACATATCTCTAGGTACCACTCTATGGTCAACAAACAAAAGTAGGAAGACTGACTCTTCCCCATTTTCTCACATCAAGCTTATTGGATTATGGGACACCCGTCGTATGTGGTACTAGGTAGCGATCGGGCAATGGTGCAAATCAACTCTCCCATTTCCACAAGTCAGGCATAAGCACACCATCCCCAGTTGCCCACCTTTAAATTGAGCTCACGCACTCCTACGTAGCCCTTATCCTCGTTCCTCTCAGCACCGGGTCCCCATCAACCCCTCCAAGCTTTCACAATATCCAAAAAATTCAATTTCATTTGTCATGAAACTACCCTAAACCAAGAAAAACAGAGTGGAGGCAGAAAACTCAGCATAAAACTCATTCAAATTCCACAGTTTTTCCTACTCACATACCTCAGTAACATTCTCTTTGTTCTGATTCGTTAACCATTGGATCGCCTTGAAAGTTTTACTGAGGGTTCCTAATACATAAATCTAAGTTTTGACTGTTGGGATCTGCTAGAAAATATCTAGAACACGAGATGTACTACCTTTCCTGTGACTAGCACTGCACAACCAATTTTTCTGCATAATTGGCAAAATTTGCTGCACAATTTGACAGCTTTTGCTGCATAATTTGGCAGATTTCGAATTCTAGCTTGCTTGTATCCAATTTCACTCAAATTGGATCCTACAAGTCCTAAACCATTTATAAATCATGTTCAAACCAAAAACAAACTTCAAACCAAGGTAAAACAAAATATAGGTATCCAAAACCCACCAATTTAGTGAATTCTCAAGGTTTGAAAGGTGAAAATGAAAATTGGGTAATTTTGGGGTAAACTCTCATCTTCATCAAGTCTATAACATTGATTTAGACTTGCTCAAACTGGTTTTAAGGTGAAATATCCACCTATTCAAAATTTGACCTCTCAACACCCAATTTACCCTAGAAATGGCTCTTTTCTTTCACATTTGTCACTCATTTTTCTCATTTGCTCTGACCAAACTTTCCTACAAGTCCTAATTGACATTCTAAACTAGAATCAACTCACTTTAGACTCCAATTTCCACTAACCCCAAATTTGGCTTTTCTAACCCTCAAAATCTCACACTTTTCCACCTACAACACTACCATTCTCACATTTAACTCTAAGTTAACTCTCCCCATCCTCTCTACCAGTTTTCTATCAACATTTTAAGCATACATATATCACAAAGCATCATTATTAAACCCTAAATCAACATGGGTAGTTTTGCTTACATCAAACATGTTAAGTTTAGCATAATTTCAACAAATTCCTTCACAAATAACTACCCTAAGGCAATAACCTAGTAGAACTACCCATTATAACTCCCAAAAACCCAACACCCACAAATTTCAAGTGAGAAAAAGTCCACCCTTACCTGAAATTTAAAGCCCCATGAAGTAGAGGTAGGCTCCAAGACTCTGAAAATAGCTTTTCCTTGCAATTTGGGGTAGAAATGAAGAGGAATTTGGAGCTTCAAGGGAGGCAACAATGGTGGAGAAGAAGAGGAGAAAAAGCAACGTGGAGGGAGGAAAGAGAGCTGCTGAAATTTTCTGAAGAAAGAGAGAGAAGATTTGGGCTTTTTATAAAAAATGATTTTCTTTTCTTTTTCATTTTCTTTTCTAAAAGCAATTGCCACATGTCCTATTTTAATTAGAGCAAAAGGGCCCACCCTTTCCTTTGATTTGACCTCATACTCAGCCATAAGGAGAAAAAAAATTGGACCTTTTTGGATGCCAAAATCTTGTCTTGGTTTGCGTGCTGCCTCTCTGGTTCCAGTTCCTCGCGTTTCTCTGCACCCGTCGGGGTCCGTTTTCGAAAGTAGGCAATATACATATCAAAACGCTCAGAATGAGACCCTGAGCGTGATTCAGAGGTTGATTTTGTTAAATTTTAATTTGCACACAAAACGATAATTTTTAGACTAATTAATTGTGAATTAATCTATAACCGTCCAGTTATGGGTTACTCCTCGTTAATTAGTCTAACCCGCGTATCTTTCCCCCAATGTACATACTTCTACCAAGAATATATACATATATATACATATATATACACTGAATAATATATATATAATCATTTGAATGTAACACTTACAAAATTCTGGGTCGAAATTCTAGGATGTCACAGCCCATGGGCTTGAAATCTACCCTAAGGCTCATGAGAACCCTAGGGCCTTCCCTTGGTTCTCTGGCCCAATCTACTTGGAGTCTTTTATCCAATGTCCTTGCGGGGTAGGATTGCATCATTCCCTCCACCTTGAAAAGGATTTGACCTCAAATCCTGAGGTTCTTCATACTCTGGGCTCCTTCCCTCAACACCTGTAAAAAGAACAAAAACATATGTATTAGTGGTGTTTGGTATGTTGAAGTAAGGTAAGGTCTGAAAATCCATTTCCTGGGCATCTTCCCATGAAGGAACATGGTTCCTCACCAACTCAATGAGTGGTGTTACAAGTATAGAAAAATATGGGACAAACCTTTTGTAAAAGTTTGTTAAGTCATGGAAGCCCCAAATTTTTCTTATACTTGGTGGAGTGGGCCACTCAGGAATGAACTTTATTCTCTTAGGGTTCATGGGAACCCCTTGATCACTATTTAAAAAATTAAGAAAAGTAACGTAATAAAACATACCTTTTTCTGTATTTTCATATTGATTATTCCTACCAAAAAGTATGACAAACCTAAGGTGTCCCATATGAGTACCTAAGTTTGTATTGAAACTAAAAATAAGAACAAACCTACCTAATGGGTCCCTATGTACACGCACCATGAAGATGTTAGGTGCATGAGTGATTTTACAAAAGAGGGTTGCACCACTCAAAACATTCATCATACCACCTATTTTATGGACTTGGTGTCTAATAATACCTATTTTGGGCACCAACAAAGCACAAGGATTTAAGCTCTTGCGAACCAAACCCTCATCCAACAACTTCTTTACTTAAGGAATAAACTCAAGCCCAAGAGGTGTGGCAATGCTAGCAAGTGTCTTTTTACAAAAGAGAAAATGTGGAGGTTGTCTAAGAGGGAAAGTTTCTTTAATGCTTGTCTTTATTGTAAAATGAGTTTCCTTCTTAGCTAACCTCTTGGAGGAAACACTTACCTCCTTACACTTCTCTTTAACCACTAATGGTTGTCCTTCTTCTTGGGGGTAGATTTCTTCATTAGATTCTTCCCCTTTTGCTTCTTCACTTTCACTAGAGGAAGGTGAAGTAGTAGCTTTATCTTGGCTACTATAAATGTCTTGGCCCCTCATAATCATGGTTTTTATGGTGGGGCATTGAAAAGTAATATGTCCTCTTCCAAGACATTTAAAGCACTTTATAGAGTTAGTTTTCTCTTGCATACTAGCCTTAGGGGCTTGGTTTTCTATTGTCTTCCCCTTATCATCTTTGAGCTTAGAAGGTGTCACCCTAAGATGCCTTGACCTTGGTCTTTCTTTGGATAGGAGTGAGAGCCAAAAGATTTTGATGTAGACTTCTTTTTAAGTTGTTGCTCTACCCTTATTTCCCAAACTAAGTTAGCCTCTACATTGTCCTTCCCATGGAAGTATGGAAGGTTAATGTTAGCCTCTTGAGGCTTTCTTTCCTTTTCTCTTCTGGGAGTGACGTCTAAGATGTGACCTATGCCTTTCTTCGTAATAGTCACGAAGTTCTTCACTTAGGCTCTTGCAAGAGTTATGACTACTATAGGAGGCATGTCTTTCTCTTTTCATTTCTTTCATTATTTTTCTTCTTTCTTCCTCTCTTATTTTCTTTCTTTCATCTTGACTTATTTCTTCCACTCTTTTTTTCCTTTTTCTTTTCTCTCTTGTTTTTCTTTCCATGACTTGAGGAAACTTAACTCATCTAAGATTTTAGATAAAGAGTCTTTATGACTAGTACCCTCGCCATTAACACGAATGATGACTCATGTTGGTTCCTAAGTTATGGTTCTTTCTTGTTGGAGGTTTGAAAACAAAAGGTAAAAGAAACTATGGTTGAAACTAGCCAAAATAAACACTAAAAGAGGTGTGAAAGATAAGGTTAAAAACTAATTGGTAAAAGGAAAGCTATCTAGGTGGTTTGACAATGGAAGGTAAAGGAAATAAGCTATGAAAGTAAGCAAGAAATGTAAACTAGGTGAATCCTAAGAGTGTTTGGATGACCACATTCAAGGTTCCCAACAAAACACTCACTATCCTAAGGAAAAATTGGCTAAAATTATTACACACAAATGGAAGTTTGGTAACCTATTGGAGGCTCCCAACACACTTCCACTGAAGGTCTTTTTGTTACAAAACTTGAAAGCAATGAAGGTAAGTAAATTGCAAATTAGAAAATTATAAAACGGTCATCAATTTTGGTGGTTGTTCTCTCTTTGTTGATTCACTCAATTTGGAGTGCTTCTTAGCCCAATTCTTAACATGGTTGGCCCCTTTCTTCTTGACTCAAATTCTTCAAGGGATGGCACCAATCCTCCTTCCAATTTCCTATATGGCAACCCATAACAAGGAAACAAAGAGACAAGCAATAACCAAAGACCAAAAAAAAATGAAATGAAAGCTAAACCAATGGAGTTTTAACAAGACAATTTTTCAAGGATTATTCAACAATTAAAGCAATGAAAAGGACATAGAAGCAAGCTAGGACTCAAAGAGAAACTTAGAATGGCTCTAAAGTAGAGTAAAAAAAGTAAAAAAAAAAAAGACTCAACAAACCTCTAGCTTTGGCACTTGTTTTCACAGTAATTTTCAATTGAAATTTAGGAACTAAGATTGGTATAACATAGGCACCAATTATAGAATAAATTTTGAGCCAAAACAACAAGCACACTTCCCTTTCACTTTTTTTTCCTGGATACTGATTTTTCTGCCAACTTGTGTGATTTTTAGTATTTTTTTCCTTTTATCCAAATCACTTGGTTCTTTTTTTATAACTTTTTTCCAGATGTCTACAAAATTCACTAAAAATTGCAGCTCAAAATTAGAAGTAACCAATTCTCATTAATTTTTACAAGTTTGTATGTCCAAGCTGCCAACACCAGCGATTTCAGACTTCAAAATGTTTTTTTTAGCATGGAATATTGATTGCCTTGGGCTTACTTTCAACCTTCATATGTATGTTGAACTCACTAGGCTTGTTTACCACAGTTTTAGGAGTTCAATATTCACTTAGGATCAAAATTTCAGCCAGCAATTCAATCACCAAAACTCAAATTCACAATAGACACAATCATAAGGAAACCTAAAAGTTCAAGAAAAGGTTCACAATCAAAGACTCTAAGAATTTTGCATGAACATGTTAAGGACTAATTAACATGAAAGATTTGAATCAAATCAAATAATAGGCTAAAATAATTTCATACACTCATGAACAAATGAGTTAGACAAAGAAACAAGAAAATAAAATTCAACACAACATAAGAAATCTTATGTGACAAGTTTCATGACTAGACATGACTTCTATGACAAAACTACAATAGGTGAACAAGTCACTCTAGATTTTTGAGGTTTTCTTCTACTTTAATATTTTTGTAAGAATTTTATGGTTTAGGTTTCAGCCACAAAAAAATAACAAGACAAAACTCAAAGGAACCTAAACTCAACACAATTCATGGTTCAAAAACAAGAACAAGAAATTTGAACCATAGAAAATCAAATCTAGCTTCTATAGCAAGTTTAATCGGTGGAAACTCTAAAGAATCATGTTAACAACATTTAGCACAAGACATGTGAGGAGATACATGGAGAAAAATGAAGAAACAACAATGGAAGAGAAGGTAAAGCAAAAAATTAATGAAGGTTTGAGGAGCACCTACTTGAAGCTCTTGTGCTCTGATTACCACTTGATGGAAGCTTGCTTGTGGGGCTTCTATGGAGGCTGGATCTTTGAGCTTCAATGAGGTCCTTTAATGGTGATTTTCCACCATGGAGATGCAGTGGAAGACAAAGGAGAAGAGGTGAGCGGAGGCGCTATCCACTAGGGAATAAGCCATGGAAGAAGGAGCTTCACCACCAAGATGAGCCTTGGATAAGAAGCTTGAAGAGGATGCTTCAATGGAGGAAAAGAAAGAAGGAGAGAAAGAGAGAAGGGGGGAGCAAAAAATTGAAGGAATAAAAGAGGGAGAGAAGTGGAACTTTGAAGTGTGTCTCATAAGACTTTCATTCATCAAAGTTACAACAAGTGTTACACATGCTTCTATTTATAGACTAGGTAGCTTCCTTGAAAAGCTTTATTGAGAAAACTGCCTCGAGAAACTTCTTTGAAAAAACTTCCTTGGGAAGCTAGAGCTTAGCTACACACACCCCTTTCATAACTAAGCTCACATCCTTGAGAAGATTACTAAAGAAGCTAGAGCTTAGCTACACACACCTTTCTAATAGCTAAGCTCACCTCCTTGAGATGAGAAGCTAGAGCTTAGCTACACACCCCCTATAATAGCTAAGCTCACCCCCATGACAAAATACATGAAACTACAAAAAAAATCCCTACTACAAAGACTACTCAAAATGCCTCGAAATACAAGGCTAAATCCCTATACTACTAGAATGGCCAAAATACAAGGCCCAAACGAAGGAAAAACCTATTCTAATATTTACAAAGATAAGCGGGCTCATACTTAGCCCATGGGCTCAAAATCTACTCTAAGGCTCATGAGAATCCTAGGGCCTTCCCTTAGATCTATGGCCCAATCTACTTGGAGTCTTTTATTCAATACCCTTGGGGGATAGGATTGCATCACAGGGGATCCTCCTAGAGTTTTGCCGGTTCAGTAGTTAGACACATTTGTTGAACCAGCAGATGTGTATCGGCAACCGATGGCGATAGTAGCACCTGATGAGGCAGTTGATGTGCATAATCTTTGACATGCAGTGGTAATATATTTTTTGGGTATTTGTGTTTGTTGTTTTCTTTTGCTTTTTATTACTAACAATAGTTATGTTTTTTTTACTTGCTAGGATGGTTATGTAGCAATTGCTGACAAGTTGGAGAGGCTATTGAACCTGAGGATCCTGACAGAAGGAACATAAGCCTATATTGTTGTTGAAGAATGTTTGGGTATCGCTATATTAGGCAACCAACTGTAGGTCACAGATCGAGGTGTAGAAGGTGTACGGACGGTCATTTAAGTTGTTTTATTTGTGCCTTATATATGTCATTTATAATTTTTTTGATAAATTATTTATTTGGTACATTTATTTATTGATAATAAAATTTGGTTATTTATTTGGTAACTTTTAATTTTTTTGGATACTTTATTTATTTGGTTCATTTATGTATGGACACGTTTTTAATTATGCGATATAAATTTTTTGCAAAGGTACCGATCAAGCTAAAGGGAAAGTTTTATCGGACTGCGGTAAGACCGGCGATTTTGTACGGAACAGAATGTTGGGCGGTCAAGAGCCAACATGAGAATAAAGTAGGTGTAGCGGAGATGAGGATGTTGCGGTGGATGTGTGGTAAGACTCGACAGGATAAAATTAGAAACGAAGCTATTAGAGAGAGGGTTGGAGTAGCGCCTATTGTAGAGAAGATGGTGGAAAATAGACTTAGGTGGTTTGGGCATGTAGAGAGAAGACCGGTAGACTCTGTAGTGAGGAGAGTAGACCAGATGGAGAGAAGACAAACAATTCGAGGCAGAGGAAGACCCAAAAAGACTATAAGAAGGTTATCAAAAAGGATCTCGAAATTAATGGTTTGGATAAAAGTATGGTACTTGATAGAACATTATGGCGGAAGTTGATCCATGTAGCCGACCCCACCTAGTGGGATAAGGCGTTGTTGTTGTTGTTGTTGTTGTTAATTCATCCAAGAAAAAATAAAGCACGTAGAATCATAAGTCGTTGTCAAAGTTGACAACACACTTTCAATTACATGCTTATTTATATAAAAAATGAATAGTACATGTACGTACTGACATAGAAATGAGTACTCAGTTGTTTTACTTGACAACACATTGACAAATTTGGGCGCTTCTATTTTAAAAAAAAAATACAATCAGTCTCAATGAACACCATCTATATATATGACACCAACACTCTAAAAAATCACAGACTCTCCCCCAATCCAACTTCAGAAACCACATTTTATAACAAAATATGACATTTTTTAGAGAAACAAGTAGTCAAACCATTGTGAACTCCAAATTAGCTTATATTTTTCCAAATGGATCGATTATTCACAATGAAGCTAGTGTTTATTTCTAAAGTTCCACTCCAATACCCATTCAAGTACCTAACGATTGTGGTTTTCAAACGCTAAAAAGAAGAATGCACAATACCCTTCAGCTAACCAACGATCAATATTTGGATGAAATTTACTATCGGAGGCCATTCACAGATGAAGGTAACTAATTTCGCTTTCAATCTATGCAATTTGTCATACCCTAATTTCGTCCGGGGATTATTATTTGATGATATACAACCTTTGATTGGCCGCTTCGAGATACTTGGCGCCCTTTGTTGCACAATATGTGAAGTCCTGAGACGTGCCGAGAATCAAAAGGAAGCAGGCTTACGCGATTCGTGAAAATTCCGTAATGTGATGGAAATCGAAAAGAGGTGTTTTGCGCAATTCGTGAGTTTCCGTAACTTCTTCGAAAGATAAAAAAGAGTAAATACATAATCCGTAAGGATTCGTAACCTTGCGGAAGGGAAATAAGTATCGTTTCGTAACGTTACGGAAAAAGAAATACCAAAAAAATAGAACAGGGGTGCATTTAGTAAAAAGGGGGGTACAAATAGCAATCTGGCACACTTGGGCCTTCCAGATCCTTCAACAGCCTTCTGGAGGAAGCAACCTTGCTCGCCTGGGCGAGCTGGGTGGCAAGCTCCTCCCCTATTTTGTTATAAATAGGGGGAGGAGTGAAGAAGAAAAGGGTTCAGCCTTCTTGGCACTTCTCCCTCTCTCGAAATTGCTGAGGAAAATTATTTCCGTGAAGAAAATCCAAGCCGAGGCGCTTCCGTAACGTTTCCGTGAGTAATTACGCGAAGATTCTCGACCGTTCTTCAATATTCATTGTTTGTTCTTCGTTTTCTTCAGTCTTCAACGGGTAAGTACCTCAAACCGAGCTTTTCAATTCATTCTATGTACCCGTGGTGGTCCACATTTTGTTTCATGTATTTTTATTCTCGTTTTCATTTGCTTTTTATACCCCCTTTTGACGTGCTTAAGCCATTTATTTAAGTCATTTCTCGCTTAATCTAAAAATAAAATAAATTTCCACCGATCGTTTGAATTGTATCATCCGTTAATTTCGGTTAAAATGAATTCCGACCGTTCGGTCGTGCCGTAACCACGTTGGAAATAAAAAAAGAGGTAAAATAATAATATAATAATAAAAAAATACCTTTTAGTAAAGTAAAGCGAAAAATCAATCGGACATTTTCTCTTTGGGATTTCTCATTCTTAATTGAATTGACTAATAACTAAAGTGAAACTAAGGCTAAAATCAACTCGCCTAGTCAAGCTCGTCCACAAAAATAGGTTTTTTTGAAAGTTTATCATTTCAGTTTCTTACTAAGTAAAATGGATCATTTTTAAGGTCCAGCGCCTTAAAATGATCACCCTTCAAGTAAAAAGAATCACTTGATTCACGCATAATGAAGAGCTACGTAGGTCTGATTTCCTCTTTGATGGAGGGTACGTAGGAGCAAAAGCCCTGCTTTTGTCGACCTCAAAAAATAAAAAGAAATAAAAGTTAAGGTAACACAATTTCCTCAATTCTAAAAAATAGGCTGTTGTCCTTTGAGACAAACGTGAGAGGTGCTAATACCTTCCTCAAGCGTAAATACAACTCCCGAACTTAGAATTTTCATTTTGACCAGTTTCCTTCGATTTTTCCGACGTTTTCCACAAATAAACGTGGGTGGCGACTCCGCGCATCTTTCCTCCTTTGGAAAGCGCACCCGTGAGCCTCACCTTCGCTCGCCCGCAAAAGGGCACGTTGCGACAGTTGGCGACTCCACTGGGGACTATTTTTGTGAGTTAGGCCTATTTTAAGGAATTGTGGAATTGTGAAACTTTGTGTGTGCATTTTGTTGAACTGTGTAAAATGTAATAATTGCTGTCTTTTCCACATTTTTACACTGCATTCTAAGCACCCACAGGTTTGAGTAAAAAAGGGGCCCTATACCCGGGTTCATGGGAATTTAAGGAGTGGAGGTGAATCTATCATCATGCTAGGTCTCCAACTTGCTTGATAATAGTGAAACCTCGTCTAGAGCTTTCTCTCTTTATAATGTGTTGTCGCTGGTATTCCATACCGCCACAATATTATTATCTTGAGTGATGATACCTCTAGAAAACAGCCGTGTGAGTTATGAATTGTTGGGGAGTAGTTATTAGAGACCCCTAGATATTGTCCTATAGGTTCCCAAATAGGGGCAAAGAGAAAACACGCTCCGTGCCATTCGTTCTCATGCATTTTTCTGCGAATAGCATGTTTTGCTAGTGATATTTTGTTTCTCTAGAGTGATACATCACTTTTTAATACACACGTTGAGGCGCCATAATGCCTAAAACGTAGTATTAAAAAGATGGATCTTTTTGGTCTCGTATATGTAAATTACCCCTTTGTTGTGTTTTCTTTCCATTTCATGCATGCGCATCTGCATCATGTCATCACACATGCGTTGTATGTGGGTCTCGTCTTTTGTCGTGGGAAGTCGAAAGATCCATATCGTCTTCTTAACTGCACACATGGGGCACTACGCCCCCAAATGTGCAGTAAGGAGAGATGATTTTCCGGGCTCTCGTGTCCGTAAATGCATTCATATCATGCACCGCATAAACATCTCTTCAGCATCATAATGAACATATCGTTCCTGCATTTGTCCATTATCACATTCCCATTTTGCATGAGTCATTGCATCATCATGCATATGTTTTCAACATACTTTTTGTTCTACATGTTTTCTCATACATGATCCTTGTATTTTCCTCTACGGACGAAAACAAAAAGAAAGCGCGAAAATTCATGCTGCATTCTTAGTTGCATGTGTTAGGTACCATGAGCCAACCATGTTGGGATCATAAACCCATTTCTAAAATAAATAAAAAAACACACACACAAACAACAAAACAAAATGATTGAGCATGGTACCTAATGCGTGGTTAATTAAGAAAGGATGTATCTTCGGGCATCTCAATCTCATAATTGCATTTTCCATGCGTAGCATGCGTATTCTCGAGTCTTTCATCCCTATGAAATGTTGTTGAAGTATTGGCGATCAAATTTGCCATTCCCTGGGTTATGGGGTTGAACCAAGCTCGTGCTTTTACGAAAAGGTTTATCGAGTCAAGTTGAAGCATGGAAGTAACCATCTTGCAAAAATTGGGGCAAAAGATGGATCGTGTTACATCATTGCTTCGTCTACTACCAAAAACATTTAGGGCTGTCGATGTCCCTGTTACTTCCAGTTTCACCTTGACGGAGATGTCATGGACCATGTTGAAAATCTAAATTGATTCAACCCCATATCCAGTGTAAAAATTTGCAATACTTCAACTGTGCATCATTCGCATACATCCATGTTGTTCATTGGTTGCATTGCTCATTGCATTCTTTCCTTGAAAAAAAAAAGAACTTAATCATTGTTATAAAAAAGAAAAAAAACATGCTTTACGGTGCCCTCACCAAACTTGTGCTAGAGCTAGAGTAATGGGTGAAGTAGAGGAGATACAAGAGAAGATGAAGGTCGACATGGAGGCCATGAAAGAGCGAATGGCCACGATGATGGCCCTGATGAGCATGAGGAAGATAATGGAAGCCAATGTGGTTACAATTGCCGCTACCAGCACTGTTGCTAAGGTGAAGCCCGATGCCCCCATCTGGCCTCAACCAAATGAATCATCCAACCTTAGATATGGTAGGCAAAGATTTGGGAAGTAGGGGCGGCCCCCATTATGCGCAAAACAAGCATGCCTTCCCACCATATGGCTTGCCTCCCAACTATACGCCACCCAATGTGGCGTACACTCCCAATGAGGATGTCAATAACTCCACTCCTATACCCATTGAGAGCCAACAACCCCAAACTGATCATGCATATGTCTCTTAAACCGTGGGGGAGACACATGAATTTCCCCATTACAATCTAGCCGACTTCGAGCCTTGGCTCGGATATGCCACTGAAGGGCAAACAATTGGTGGTATACCCCTTGAAAACACTTCGGAAGGCCCTCAGTATCACCCCCAGCTACACCTCTTGCATTCCACAACAAGTAAAAACCCTCATGCTATGGCAAAAATGGGAAAGCTGGATCATCTAGAGGAAAGGCTCAGGGCGATTGAAGGAGGTGAAGATTATGCCTTTGCTAACCTAGAAGAGTTATTCCTAGTACCCAATATCATCACCCCTCCCAAGTTCAAGGTGCTGGACTTTGACAAGTACAAGGGGACTACTTGCCCCGAGAACCATCTAAAGATGTATTGTTGGAAGATGGGGGCATGCGTAAAAGATGAGGGGAACTACTGATACATTCCTTCCAAGAAAATCTTACTGGGGTAGCTGTTACCTGGTACACCAACCTGGAACCTTCTCGAGTCCACTCTTGGAAGGACCTAATGTTTGCCTTCGTTAGGCAGTATCAGTACAATTTTGATATGGTTCCGGATAGGATGCAACAACAGAACATGTGCAAAAAGGGGCACAGATCTTTCAAAGAATACGCCCAAAGGTGGAGAGACCTGGCAGCTCAAGTGGCACCTCAATGACGAAAAAAAATGATGACAATGATAGTAGACACATTACCAGTATTCTACTATGAAAAGATGGTGGGCTACACACCTTCAAGCTTTGATGATATGGTCTTCGCCGGAAAAAGGATCGAAGTGGGTCTGAAAAGAGGCAAATCTGATCATCTTGCTTTGATAAATGCAAAAAAAAAAGCTGGGGCAAATAAAGAGGGTGAGGATGAAGGAGAAGCCCGTGCTGTGACTGCCATTCCTATACAGCCAAGTTTCCCACCAACCCAACAATGTCATTACTCAGCCAATAACCAACCTTCTCCTTACCCACCGCCTAGTTATCCACAAAGGCCATCCCTAAAATCAACCACAAAGCCTACCTACCGCGCTTCCAATGACAAACACCACCTTTAGCACAAACCAGAAACATCAACCAAGAAATGAATTTTGCAGCGAGAAAGCCTGTAGAATTCACCTCAATTCCGGTATCCTATGCTGACTTGCTCCCATATCTACTCGATAATGCAATGGTAGCCATAACCCTAGCCGAGGTTCATCAACCTCCATTTCTCCAAGAATACGACTCGAACGCAACGTGTGCTTGTCACGGAGAAGCCCCGGGGCGTTCCATTGAGCATTGTAGGGCTCTGAAGCGTAAGGTGCAAGGTCTAATTGATATAGGCTGGCTGAAATTTGAGGAGAATCGCGTGTAAATCCTGACATTGACATGAGATGCCACACATGGGACAATTTTGAAAGCTGTTGTTAGATGTCTCTAATGACTCATCAGGATTTTCAACTTTCACCGGAAGTGGGTGCAAGCCATTGGTCTGTTTGCTCAAGCGACCTGTGCTCCTGAGTTTGGACTTCCAAGACCGTTCAATCAGAGATTACTCGTCTTGCACGCTGGTGGGGATGCCGTAAAACAACGAGTAAAGTTCAAAACAAATAAGTTTCAAAATAAAAATAAAAAAGGGAGTTCAAAAGGAAAAAAAAGCATTTGATTGACTGTGTTTTCAAGACATTCATGTGACCTCATTTTATCATTCCAGAAAGTTTGTCCTTTTAGAGAGAGGTGAGTTATCAAGAATAGGATGTTGGACAAATGGCCTCAGTTACCTTAAGAAAAAAGGGGGTTGAATTAAGATACGAAGATTATTCCCCAATTAAACTTTCACTCTCTCTTTACGGATTAACAATGCACACAGAGACAACCTTTCCCTTGTGTTCAAGAATCCCCTACAACAAGAGACCCATGGTCTCTTAATCCCATTTCAGAAATAAGAAGAAGAGAAGAAGAAATCTCTCTTAAAAGAGATGGATTGTAAAATGAAGATCAATCAAAATTCCTTATTAAATATGCAAGTGGTTGACCAAGGAATCTTTTTGAGGGGATAAGACATTTCAGTTCAGAAAAACTCTCTTAATCTTTTGAGAGGATGAAACTTTTTGGGCAATAAAAGCTCTCTTTAAATTCGTGTTTCCAAGTCACATATAAAAAGACCTTTGATGGCCATTCATAAACCATTTGAGCAGATGTGACTCTTGGAAATTATATTCTGAAAATCCCCTCTGGTAATCAATTACAAGACTTGTGTAATCGATTACAGGTTTTAAAAATTTGAATTAAAACATTCAATAAACTGCTGGTAATCAATTACCATCGATGTGTAATCAATTACACGTTATAAATTTTGAATTCAAATTTCTAGTGACTGTTATAAACATTTTTCAGCTGCTGGTAATCGATTACCAGAGTGCAAATCTCAATTTGAAATGATAGAATTCTTTGGTCAAACCTTTTGTTTTTTCAATTTGGAAACTTCTTCCTAAAGATTCTAGAAATCAACTTGATCATATATCTTGATTTTCTTGGATTCTTGTCTTGAATAAAACTTAGAAGCACTTGATCCTTTAGCATCATCAAGACATCAAAACATCTTGCTTCTACATAGGAGTCATTTGACTTAAATCCATCAACTGAAAAATCCTTCAACTATTTCTCGTCCTTGGAAAATTCTTTTTGCAAGAATCAACTGCTTCTTTCATTCTTCCTCACAACGAGGTTGTGAAAACAAGACAACAATTGGTACCTCAAAGCCTTACACTAGGGCAATGAAAGGTACCATGCAAAAACCTCAAGCGAGCCTAGGGGCAGATTAGAAGTTCTCACCCGATAGGTTCCCAGCTACAAGGTCATGACGAAAGATAACAATTGGTACCTCAAAGCCTTACACTAGGGCAATGAGTGGCATCGTGCATGAGCCTCAAGTGAACATAGGGCCAGATCAAAAGTTCTCACCTGTCGATGTTTTTAAACAAAAAAAAAGGGGAGACAAACCCTGGAATTTCAATAGATTGATTAAACGTAAAACGGCTTCATTGCTGTCACTCCAAAATGGTCAAGTGACTAAATCAAACAGAATATACACTCTGAGGGAGTTCTCGGAGAGATTTGCAAAAGGTAGGATAAGGTTGCATGAATTATCACCTTTTTCAAAAGGACAGTCAATCTGTGTTTTCCAAAAAGATTAAATCAAAATCAAAATCACAAAATAGGGAAAGAATGTCATGAACATTGTACAACTTTCCATTGCATTGCATTGTTTCATATGAGGTCAGCGTTACCAAATTTCACAACAAAGGTTGCATGCGTCTGCATCCCTAAATATCATGTTAATTGCGTAGATTTCCTACATCTCGTGTCCAATCTTGTTGGATGACCGACCCTCTCGATGGGCCGATCACTTGTTTTCTCATAAAGGTGGACCCTTGGGTACTAGTACCTATCACCTTTAGAGGACTATATGTCCTCGCCTGCAGAGGGCTGCACGCCCTCGCCTTTAGAGGGCTACGCGTCCTCATTTTCAGTGTGCTCCATATCCACACCTTAAGAGAATATAAGGTCCTTTGCCCTTAGATGCTTAACCGAGACTTGCGCTCCCGGTTAAGGGGCCAGTAGTTTCCTTTTATCAGTTCCTGGGCCACCCCCTGATATTAGAGGGCGACCAACTATGCGAGCACATCCAGAGAGGGAGGCTATCACGCATCTACTATGCATACCGGGGCAAGATTTCACTCGTGCCACTGCAAAAAGACCAGTGTGGATCATGCGCACCAACATGACCACTTTTACATGGATATGGACGACGTTGCTATTTAGTAACATTCTGCCCGGTGACCACAATGTCAATCTCCCCCTGCAGATGTATCGGTTGGTCTGTGCCGTCATGACATAGGTAAGTATGCACATGGTTCAATTGATTTCTGATGTCATCTATTATTTGTAGGGATCGCGCCCACAAGTCGCCCAGTGGGCCCGAAGAAGTCCAACAGGGCCCTGGGGTTTCCAGCTCTGGTTACGGGCCTCTGTAGTCCTACAGGGTGCCCGTTCCCCCCGGCAAGGTCACGTCATCATAGGTAAGTATGCACATCGCTCAACTGATTTCTGATTTCATCTATTGTTTGCAGGGATCGCGCCTACAAGACACCCAGTGGACCCGAAGAAGTCCAACAGGGTCTTGGAGTTGTCAAGCTCTAATTACGGGTCTCTGTCAGTTCTATGGAGTGCTTGTCACCTCCGGCAAGGGCATCAGGCCCCCTACTAATCGAGCTTTCATCAAGAAGTACTGCGTCCCCAGGCAGGCGCAGGGCGAAACACCACAGTAGCCTGGGGATGGCCAGCAGCGGGCAACAGATGCACCGCCATCACCTCTAGAGTTCACCTCAACTCATCCACAAAAAGGTTAGAGCGTTTCTTACGACCCATGGCCGACCAATAGGCAACCAAGTCCAGAGCCAAAGGTAAGCAAAGTACTAGGTCCGTGACCGACAAGCCATCAGCGTCCAGCTCAAGACATTAAAGAAGCGCTACTAGGAGGCAACCTAGTACCTTTTAAATCTCTGCTTGTTATTTGATCACTTTTTGTTTCTCAAGTCATAGCAGGACACACCTAGTTGCTCATGATCCTAGGAATTTAAATAAAACAAGCACAAGCTCGGAAGGTAGTCATACCTCACAAAAAATATATATATATGTATGTTTAGGTAGAAAGATACCTTGGATATGCATGTATGTAGCAAAAATACTTCACAAAATATATATATGTATGTTTAGGTAGCAAGATACCTTGGATATGCATGTATATAGCAAAAATATCTCACAAAACATATATATGTATGTTTAGGTAGCAAGATACTTGGGACACGCATGTATATAGCAAAATACTTTACAAAAATATACGTATGTTTAGGTAGCAAAATACTTCATGAAAAAAAAAGAGTAAAGAGAGCGAGCAAGAAAAGAATAAGAAAAGAATAAAAATAATAATAAAAAGCTGTCTAGCTAAAAAACAACATGCTTGTGAAAAGAGATGACTTCCAACTTTTCTTTGAAAAAATTTGCTGATCATAACTAGTTTTTGAAAGAATGTGTATACACCTGAAGGGTGAATGCTGTGAAAATTTTCCCGGACACCCAAAATGGACTCGAATGAATGCACAAATTGATAAAAGAACGTATTTTGGAAATACTGGGTTGACTTAAAATAGGGAAAATGAATCCTGAGCCCTAGTGTCACATGACCATAAAAAACTTGATGCTTGAGTATCCACATAGGTGCATGCATGACCAGTTTTGCATTAAATTTCCTAATCATCATTGTTGCATGTGTATCATGGAAATAATGTGGGACGTCCCCTTTATCCCCGAACCGCTGGCCAAACCCTAACATATATCGTGACCAGCCGTTCTACAAGCCTTGAGCCAAAATCCCAACTTACCATAAACCTTGTCCCAGGGTGAGAATGTCAATCCTTGCCCTCGGAAGAAAACGCAAAGAGAAGGAAAATTCCCAATCCAAGAAAGGGAGAAGACACAAAAAGAAAAGAAAATTCCCAAACCAAGAAAGGGAGGAGACACAAAAAAGAAAGAAAATTCCCAATAAAAGAGTGGGAGAAAGCAAAAAAAAAGAAAGAAAAATTCTCGATCAAGGATCGGAAGAAAAAGAAATATGCAGAAAGGTCTTTGGACCAGACAATATCTGAACAATACAGAATTGTCACCAAGTAAACAAAAAAGGAAACCATGACCCAAAGTGGCCCTCTCCTTTTGATTGCCAACCAAAATCATGTGCGCTAGCGACTTTCTCGCCCCGCACTAAACAAAAACAGAAAAGGAAAAGGCAGAAACACTCAAAGCCAAATTTCCCACCAAGAAAAAGTCCTATTGACCCATGATCACGCATGTAATCTTTGATTTGATAGGAAATGATTTGCAAAATCAAGTCATGACATATCTATGGTTCGGAATTAGGATAAAACACTTACCTATGTGAGATTGATACACTTTGAGTGATTTTCTCCTATCTTTGTTGGACCCAGTGTTTCCTCTAAATGGTCATTTAGAAACGAAATGCTAACATCCAAAATCTCATTTACGGTTATGAGAAAATTTCATCAGCATACTCTCCTTCCCCGATAGACACATTGTTTTTCATCCAAAAAACATATGTTGCTCTGATCAGTTGGAAGTTTTGTCTCTTTACTAAAGTATGTTCGCATTTTGGTAAAGAAAACACCGAGACTATTTAGTCTCACAGTTATCAAGAACTACGTAGGTTTGAGTTCCTCATCACAAATTGAGGATAAGTAGGAGCAAAAGCCCTGCTTTTGTCGACCACCCCACTTTTTGTTACCGTGACCCAAGAGTCCGGGGGCATGCGGAGCCACATGACTGTGGGATCCCCAAATTCGTATGTTCCATCATTTATCATTTGTATGCTATCTTTTGTTTAACTGAGGGACTAACGTTTGTTTCGTTTTGATTGACTTTTGTTTTGTGCATACATGTCGTTTGAACTGTTACGTTAGTATTTACTTCATTGTTGTCAATAGTGTCTGTTGAAATTTTGGAATCGCGTAGAATTTTTCATTTAGGAACGTCGTCCAAAATAAAAAAATGAACCAAAATCATGATAAAAAGAAAGAAGCGTTGTGAATAAATGTCTACACTTATATAAAGAAAAAGGAAAATGTTTCTCATATATAAATGTAGAAGGAAAATGTGTATAGAAGGATTTTTGCGTGGAAAGAAATTCTTGTGTGTGTGAGCAACGAGTGTATATGAAGAAAATTTTGTGTGAACTATAAGTGTGTGTTGGGAAAAATGAAAAATCTTTGAATATAAATAAGGTTTGTATATAGGCCGTGTGACGTAAAGAGAAGAGTTCTAATGTGTGTACAGAAAAAGTTTGTCATGTATAAAAATATAGATGTACAAAGGAAGGTTTTCCTCATAAAGGACCACATGTGTATAATTTTAGTGAATATATATAAAAATAAAACAAAAAGTAAAAAGAAAGAAAGACCACGAAGGTCGACATGTTATAGTTAAGAAGTATAAATCATTCGTAAAGAGCAAACACATCTTCTGGAAACAAGGGACTGATGTTAAGAGTTTATTTTCCGGAATAAACCGAGATAAGAATGGATGAATGCGTTGAACTGATGAAAGAACATAACTTGGAAACGTTGGGTCTGTCTGTGTAAATTCCCAACCGTAGTGGCACAATGCCATAAATGGGATGCTTGAGGGCCCATCTGGCTGTAGCCATGACTAATTTTGCACGTTGTTTTCAAATCATCATTGTCACGCGTGCCTTATGGAATAATGTGGAAGTTCGGCCCGAGACCGACACCTTGACACCCAAATTTGTTTTGCCCCAGATATAAGGATTGGGTTCCCGCGATAAAAGACCCCATTGAAACACAACCTTAGACTTTTTTTTTGAACCTTGGCCTATCAAAAGAATCCTCCTCCTTTTCCCAAAGCAAAGGACAGCGGAATCTCCTCAAGGGAGAGCAAATAGAATGCTAAACCCGATTTCCCAAAGAAAGGGATGGAGAAGGAAAAGTGAAAAGAAAGAAAAGGAAGAAATGGAAAGAAAGAAAAAAGAAAAATGAAAATAAAGAAAAGAACAGAAGAAAGGAAAGAAGGATTCCCGATCAAAGATCGAAAAGAAGTGAAAAGGGAGAAGAAGCAATTCTCGATCAATGAAAAAAAGAGGACATAAATTCTTCAAAGCCAGATTGCCACTCAGAATCATTCTTGACTGGCAATATCCCACCCCACATGAACAAAGAGGAAAAGACCGAAACACCAAGCTTCCTCTCCAAAAAACACTATCCTCGAGATAATCCTATTGGTCCGTGATCGTACGTTTGATCTTTGATTCGATAGGAAATTGTGTGCAAAATGAAGTCATGGTGTAGTTATGGTTTGGGAATAGGATAAAACACTTGCCTTGTGAGTTTTATACAATATGAGTGATTTATTTTCAGCTTAGCCCGATGTTTCCCTTGCATGTTCATTTGAAAGCTAAAAGTTGATATCCTACCCTTCATTCTCGGTTACAAGGAAGATTACCCTTGGCACAAGTATATTGTTTCTCTAAGATGTGGTGCTCTCGCAAATGATTTATTTTTCTTTGCAAAAAGCATGTTATCCTTTTAGGTGGAAAAACCCGGTGGACCGTTCGGTCCTGCCAATCTTTTTCGGAGCCCATGAATTGCGTACATGTGTCCTCCACCTTCGAGTTTGGAACTGTGTTTCATGATTGCCTAAGTGCGGACCCTCAAGGCAATCCTCCATTCTCCCCTTTTTTCGGAGCCCCATGAATGTTATTGCCTAGCGCTGTTCATGTGTCCTCCACCTTCGAGTTTGGAACTGTGTTTCATGATTGCCTAAGTGCGGACCCTCAAGGCAATCCTCCATTCTCCCCTTTTTTCGGAGCCCCATGAATGTTATTGCCTAGCGCTGTTCATGTGTCCTCCACTTTCGAGTTTAGAGCTGTGTTTCATGATTGCCAAAGTGCGGACCCTCAAGGCAATCCTCCATTCTCCCCTTTTTTCGGAGCCCATGAATTGCGTTCATGTGTCCTCCACTTTCGAGTTTGGAGCTGTGTTTCATGATTGCCTAAGTGCGGACCCTCAAGGCAATCCTCCATTCTCCCCTTTTTTCGGAGCCCCATGAATGTCATTGCCTAGCGCTGTTCATGTGTCCTCCACTTTCGAGTTTGGAGTTGTGTTTCATGATTGCCTAAGTGCGGACCCTCAAGGCAATCCTCCATTCTCCCCCTTTTTTGGAACCCCATGAATGTTATTGCCTAGCGCTGTTCATGTGTCCTCCACTTTCGAGTTAGGAGCTGTGTTCATGATGCCTAAGTG